>NW_022680366.1:0-32225 GCF_004115265.2 Rhinolophus ferrumequinum
ATGAGTTTCACTGATTGCACATCAATTTCACGTGTGTCCTTATTAATTTAACCGGATTGCAAATCAATTTCACCTGATTGCAAATCATTTTCACATGTTTCCCAATTAATTTCACCTGATTGCAAATTTATTTCACGTGTTTCCTTACTAATTTCACCTGATTGCAAATCAATTTCAGCTCATGCAAATCAATTTCTCCTGTTTCTAACTCAATTTCATCTGATTGCTAATTAATTTCACATGATTGCCAATGAGTTTCACTGATTGCAAATCAATTTCACGTGTTCCTTATTAATTTAACATGATTGCAAATCAATCGCAGCTGATTGCAATCAATTTCACCTGTTTCTAATTTAATTTCACCTGATTGCAAATGAATTTGACCTGATTTCACATCAATTTCAACTGATAGGCAATCAATTTCACCCTGTTTCCAAATTAATTTCCCTGATGGCAAAATAATTTCACCTTATTGCCAATTTCACCTGATTGCAAATCATTTCCACATGTTTCCTAATTAACTTCACCTGATTGCCAATTAATTTCACCTGATTGCAAATCTGCAAATCATTTTCACGTGATTGGAAATCAAATTCACCTGTTTCGGAATTAATTCCACCTGTTTGCAAATCAATTTCATATGTTTCTAATTAATGCATCTAATTGTAAATCAATTTCACCTGTTGCAAATGAGTTTCACTGATTGCAAATCAATAACACATGTTTCTAATTAATTTCAACCTAATTACAAATCAATTTCACCTGATTGCACATCATTTTCACATGTTTCCTTATTACGTTCACCTGATTGTAAATCAATTACACTGTTTCCTAAATAATTCACCTGATTTCAAATCAATTTTACCTGATTGCAAATCATTTTCACCTGATTGGAAATTTAATATCAATTTAATATTTAATGTTTCCAATTTAATATCACCTGATTGCAAATTAATTGCAGCTGATTGAAAATCAATTTCATCTGTTTCAAAATTAATTAACCTGAATGCAAACCAATTTCACCTGATTTTAAATTAATAACACCTGACCTGATTGGAAATCAAGTCACATGTTTCCTAATCAATCTCAAATGATTGCAAATCAATTTCATTCACCTGTTTCTAACTCAATTTCACCTGATTGCTAATTAATTTCACCTGATTGCCAATGAGTTTCACTGATTGCACATCAATTTCACGTGTTTCCTTATTAATTTAACCTGATTGCAAATCAATTTCACCTGATTGCAAATCATTATTACCTGTTTGCAAATCAATTTCATATGTTTCCTAATTAATTGCACCTAATTGTAAATCAGTTTCATCACCTGATTGCAAATCAGTTTGACCTGTTTCCAAATGAATTTCCAATGATTGCAATGAATTTCCACCTGATTGGAAATCAATTACACTTCTTTCCAATTTATATCACCTGAGTTGCAAATAATTGCAGCTGATTGTATATCTATTTCACCTGTTTCAAAATTTATTCACCTGATTGCAAACCAATTTCACCTGATTCTAAATTAATATCTCCTGACCTGATTGGAAATCAATTCACATGTTTCCGAATTAATTTCACCTGTTTGCAAATCAATTTCACATGATTGCAAATTAATTTCACCTGATTGCCAATGAGTTTCACTGATTGCCCATCAATTTCACATGTTTCCTTACTAATTTCACCTGACTGCAAACCAATTTCACCTGATTCTAAATTAATATCTCCTGACCTGATTGGAAATCAATTCACATGTTTCCGAATTAATTTCTCCTGGTTGCAAATCAATTTCACATGATTGCAAATTAATTTCACCTGATTGCCAATGAGTTTCACTGATTGCACATCAATTTCACGTGTTTCCTTATTAATTTAACCGGATTGCAAATCAATTTCACCTGATTGCAAATCATTTTCACATGTTTCCCAATTAATTTCACCTGATTGCAAATTTATTTCACGTGTTTTTTTACTAATTTCACCTGATTGCAAATCAATTTCAGCTCATGCAAATCAATTTCTCCTGTTTCTAACTCAATTTCATCTGATTGCTAATTAATTTCACATGATTGCCAATGAGTTTCACTGATTGCAAATCAATTTCACGTGTTTCCTTATTAATTTAACCTGATTGCAAATCAATCGCAGCTGATTGCAAATCAATTTCACCTGTTTCTAATTTAATTTCACCTGATTGCAAATGAATTTGACCTGATTTCACATCAATTTCAACTGATAGGCAATCAATTTCACCTGCTTCCAAATTAATTTCCCCTGATGGCAAAATAATTTCACCTTATTGCCAATTTCACCTGATTGCAAATCATTTCCACATGTTTTCTAATTAACTTCACCTGATTGCAAATTAATTTC
This sequence comes from Rhinolophus ferrumequinum, assembly GCF_004115265.2. Taxonomy (NCBI): domain Eukaryota; kingdom Metazoa; phylum Chordata; class Mammalia; order Chiroptera; family Rhinolophidae; genus Rhinolophus; species Rhinolophus ferrumequinum. The sequence continues at coordinate 2,374 of NW_022680366.1, forward strand.
ACCTGATTGCAAACTCATTCACCTGATTGAAAATTAATTTCACCTGATTGCAAATCTGCAAATCATTTTCACGTGATTGGAAATCAAATTCACCTGTTTCGGAATTAATTCCACCTGTTTGCAAATCAATTTCATATGTTTCTAATTAATTGCATCTAATTGTAAATCAATTTCACCTGATTGCAAATGAGTTTCACTGATTGCAAATCAATAACACATGTTTCCTAATTAATTTCACCTGATTCCAAATCAATTTCACCTGATTGCACATCATTTTCACATGTTTCCTAATTACGTTCACCTGATTGTAAATCAATTACACTTGTTTCCTAAATAATTCACCTGATTTCAAATCCATTTCACCTGATTGCAAATCATTTTCACCTGATTGGAAATTATTTACACCTGTTTCCAATTTAATATCAGCTGATTGCAAATTAATTGCAGCTGATTGAAAATCAATTTCATCTGTTTCAAAATTAATTTAACCTGATTGCAAACCAATTTCACCTGATTTTAAATTAATAACACCTGACCTGATTGGAAATCAAGTCACATGTTTCCTAATCAATTTCAAATGATTGCAAATCAATTTCACCTGTTTCTAACTCAATTTCACCTGATTGCTAATTAATTTCACCTGATTGCCAATGAGTTTCACTGATTGCACATCAATTTCACGTGTTTCCTTATTAATTTAACCTGATTGCAAATCAATGTCACCTGATTGCAAATCATTATTACCTGTTTGCAAATCAATTTCATATGTTTCCTAATTAATTGCACCTAATTGTAAATCAGTTTCACCTGATTGCAAATCAGTTTGACCTGTTTCCAAATGAATTTCCCCTGATTGCAAATGAATTTCCACCTGATTGGAAATCAATTACACCTCTTTCCAATTTAATATCACCTGATTGCAAATTAATTGCAGCTGATTGTATATCTATTTCACCTGTTTCAAAATTTATTTCACCTGATTGCAAACCAATTTCACCTGATTCTAAATTAATATCTCCTGACCTGATTGGAAATCAATTCACATGTTTCCGAATTAATTTCACCTGTTTGCAAATCAATTTCACATGATTGCAAATTAATTTCACCTGATTGCCAATGAGTTTCACTGATTGCCCATCAATTTCACATGTTTCCTTATTAATTTCACCTGATTGCAAACCAATTTCACCTGATTCTAAATTAATATCTCCTGACCTGATTGGAAATCAATTCACATGTTTCCGAATTAATTTCTCCTGTTTGCAAATCAATTTCACATGATTGCAAATTAATTTCACCTGATTGCCAATGAGTTTCACTGATTGCACATCAATTTCACGTGTTTCCTTATTAATTTAACCGGATTGCAAATCAATTTCACCTGATTGCAAATCATTTTCACATGTTTCCCAATTAATTTCACCTGATTGCAAATTTATTTCACGTGTTTCCTTACTAATTTCACCTGATTGCAAATCAATTTCAGCTCATGCAAATCAATTTCTCCTGTTTCTAACTCAATTTCATCTGATTGCTAATTAATTTCACATGATTGCCAATGAGTTTCACTGATTGCAAATCAATTTCACGTGTTTCCTTATTAATTTAACCTGATTGCAAATCATCGCAGCTGATTGCAAATCAATTTCACCTGTTTCTAATTTAATTTCACCTGATTGCAAATGAATTTGACCTGATTTCACATCAATTTCAACTGATAGGCAATCAATTTCACCTGTTTCCAAATTAATTTCCCCTGATGGCAAAATAATTTCACCTTACTGCCAATTTCACGTGATTGCAAATCATTTCCACATGTTTTCTAATTAACTTCACCTGATTGCAAATTAATTTCACCTGATTGCAAACTCATTCACCTGATTGAAAATTAATTTCACCTGATTGCAAATCTGCAAATCATTTTCACGTGATTGGAAATCAAATTCACCTGTTTCGGAATTAATTCCACCTGTTTGCAAATCAATTTCATATGTTTCTAATTAATTGCATCTAATTGTAAATCAATTTCACCTGATTGCAAATGAGTTTCACTGATTGCAAATCAATAACACATGTTTCCTAATTAATTTCACCTGATTCCAAATCAATTTCACCTGATTGCACATCATTTTCACATGTTTCCTAATTACGTTCACCTGATTGTAAATCAATTACACTTGTTTCCTAAATAATTCACCTGATTTCAAATCCATTTCACCTGATTGCAAATCATTTTCACCTGATTGGAAATTATTTACACCTGTTTCCAATTTAATATCAGCCTGATTGCAAATTAATTGCAGCTGATTGAAAATCAATTTCATCTGTTTCAAAATTAATTTAACCTGATGCAAACCAATTTCACCTGATTTTAAATTAATAACACCTGACCTGATTGGAAATCAAGTCACATGTTTCCTAATCAATTTCAAATGATTGCAAATCAATTTCACCTGTTTCTAACTCAATTTCACCTGATTGCTAACTAATTTCACCTGATTGCCAATGAGTTTCACTGATTGCACATCAATTTCACGTGTTTCCTTATTAATTTAACCTGATTGCAAATCAATTTCACCTGATTGCAAATCATTATTACCTGTTTGCAAATCAATTTCATATGTTTCCTAATTAATTGCACCTAATTGTAAATCAGTTTCACCTGATTGCAAATCAGTTTGACCTGTTTCCAAATGAATTTCCCCTGATTGCAAATGAATTTCCACCTGATTGGAAATCAATTACACTTCTTTCCAATTTAATATCACCTGATTGCAAATTAATTGCAGCTGATTGTATATCTATTTCACCTGTTTCAAAATTTATTTCACCTGATTGCAAATCAACTTCAGCTCATGCAAATCAATTTCTCCTGTTTCGAACTCAATTTCATCTGATTGCTAATTAATTTCACATGATTGCCAATGAGTTTCACTGATTGCAAATCAATTTCATGTGTTTCCTTATTAATTTAACCTGATTGCAAATCAATCGCAGCTGATTGCAAATCAATTTCACCTGTTTCTAATTTAATTTCACCTGATTGCAAATGAATTTGACCTGATTTCACATCAATTTCAACTGATAGGCAATCAATTTCACCTGTTTCCAAATTAATTTCCCCTGATGGCAAAATAATTTCACCTTATTGCCAATTTCACCTGATTGCAAATCATTTCCACATGTTTCCTAATTAACTTCACCTGATTGCAAATTAATTTCACCTGATTGCAAACTCATTCACCTGATTGAAAATTAATTTCACCTGATTGCAAATCTGCAAATCATTTTCACGTGATTGGAAATCAAATTCACCTGTTTCGGAATTAATTCCACCTGTTTGCAAATCAATTTCATATGTTTGTAATTAATTGCATCTAATTGTAAACCAATTTCATCTGATTGCAAATGTGTTTCACTGATTGGAAATCAATTACACAGGTTTCCTAATTAATTTCACCTGATTACGAATCAATTTGACCTGATTGCACATCATTTTCACCTGATTGGAAATGAATTACACCTGTTTCCAATTTAATATCACCTGATTGCAAATTAATTGCAGCTGATTGTAAATCTATTTCACCTGTTTCAAAATTAATTTCACCTGATTACAAATCAATTTAACCTGATTGCAAATTAATTTCACCTGATTGCAAATCATTATTACCTGTTTGCAAATCAATTTCATATGTTTCCTAATTAATTGCACCTAATTGTAAATCAGTTTCACCTGATTGCAAATCAGTTTGACCTGTTTCCAAATGAATTTCCCCTGATTGCAAATGAATTTCCACCTGATTGGAAATCAATTACACCTCTTTCCAATTTAATATCACCTGATTGCAAATTAATTGCAGCTGATTGTATATCTATTTCACCTGTTTCAAAATTTATTTCACCTGATTGCAAACCAATTTCACCTGATTCTAAATTAATATCTCCTGACCTGATTGGAAATCAATTCACATGTTTCCGAATTAATTTCTCCTGTTTGCAAATCAATTTCACATGATTGCAAATTAATTTCACCTGATTGCCAATGAGTTTCACTGATTGCACATCAATTTCACGTGTTTCCTTATTAATTTAACCGGATTGCAAATCAATTTCACCTGATTGCAAATCATTTTCACATGTTTCCCAATTAATTTCACCTGATTGCAAATTTATTTCACGGGTTTCCTTACTAATTTCACCTGATTGCAAATCAATTTCAGCTCATGCAAATCAATTTCTCCTGTTTCTAACTCAATTTCATCTGATTGCTAATTAATTTCACATGATTGCCAATGAGTTTCACTGATTGCAAATCAATTTCACGTGGTTCCTTATTAATTTAACCTGATTGCAAATCAATCGCAGCTGATTGCAAATCAATTTCACCTGTTTCTAATTTAATTTCACCTGATTGCAAATGAATTTGACCTGATTTCACATCAATTTCAACTGATAGGCAATCAATTTCACCTGTTTCCAAATTAATTTCCCCTGATGGCAAAATAATTTCACCTTATTGCCAATTTCACCTGATTGCAAATCATTTCCACATGTTTCCTAATTAACTTCACCTGATTGCAAATTAATTTCACCTGATTGCAAACTCATTCACCTGATTGAAAATTAATTTCACCTGATTGCAAATCTGCAAATCATTTTCACGTGATTGGAAATCAAATTCACCTGTTTCGGAATTAATTCCACCTGTTTGCAAATCAATTTCATATGTTTCTAATTAATTGCATCTAATTGTAAATCAATTTCACCTGATTGCAAATGAGTTTCACTGATTGCAAATCAATAACACATGTTTCCTAATTAATTTCACCTAATTACAAATCAATTTCACCTGATTGCACATCATTTTCACATGTTTCCTAATTACGTTCACCTGATTGTAAATCAATTACACTTGTTTCCTAAATAATTCACCTGATTTCAAATCCATTTCACCTGATTGCAAATCATTTTCACCTGATTGGAAATTATTTACACCTGTTTCCAATTTAATATCACCTGATTGCAAATTAATTGCAGCTGATTGAAAATCAATTTCATCTGTTTCAAAATTAATTTAACCTGAATGCAAACCAATTTCACCTGATTTTAAATTAATAACACCTGACCTGATTGGAAATCAAGTCACATGTTTCCTAATCAATTTCAAATGATTGCAAATCAATTTCACCTGTTTCTAACTCAATTTCACCTGATTGCTAACTAATTTCACCTGATTGCCAATGAGTTTCACTGATTGCACATCAATTTCACGTGTTTCCTTATTAATTTAACCTGATTGCAAATCAATTTCACCTGATTGCAAATCATTATTACCTGTTTGCAAATCAATTTCATATGTTTCCTAATTAATTGCACCTAATTGTAAATCAGTTTCACCTGATTGCAAATCAGTTTGATCTGTTTCCAAATGAATTTCCCCTGATTGCAAATGAATTTCCACCTGATTGGAAATCAATTACACTTCTTTCCAATTTAATATCACCTGATTGCAAATTAATTGCAGCTGATTGTATATCTATTTCACCTGTTTCAAAATTTATTTCACCTGATTGCAAACCAATTTCACCTGATTCTAAATTAATATCTCCTGATCTGATTGGAAATCAATTCACATGTTTCCGAATTAATTTCACCTGTTTGCAAATCAATTTCACATGATTGCAAATTAATTTCACCTGATTGCCAATGAGTTTCACTGATTGCACATCAATCTCACATGTTTCCTTATTAATTTCACCTGATTGCAAACCAATTTCACCTGATTCTAAATTAATATCTCCTGACCTGATTGGAAATCAATTCACATGTTTCCGAATTAATTTCTCCTGTTTGCAAATCAATTTCACATGATTGCAAATTAATTTCACCTGATTGCCAATGAGTTTCACTGATTGCACATCAATTTCACGTGTTTCCTTATTAATTTAACCGGATTGCAAATCAATTTCACCTGATTGCAAATCATTTTCACATGTTTCCCAATTAATTTCACCTGATTGCAAATTTATTTCACGTGTTTCCTTACTAATTTCACCTGATTGCAAATCAATTTCAGCTCATGCAAATCAATTTCTCCTGTTTCTAACTCAATTTCATCTGATTGCTAATTAATTTCACATGATTGCCAATGAGTTTCACTGATTGCAAATCAATTTCACGTGGTTCCTTATTAATTTAACCTGATTGCAAATCAATCGCAGCTGATTGCAAATCAATTTCACCTGTTTCTAATTTAATTTCACCTGATTGCAAATGAATTTGACCTGATTTCACATCAATTTCAACTGATAGGCAATCAATTTCACCTGTTTCCAAATTAATTTCCCCTGATGGCAAAATAATTTCACCTTATTGCCAATTTCACCTGATTGCAAATCATTTCCATATGTTTCCTAATTAACTTCACCTGATTGCAAATTAATTTCACCTGATTGCAAACTCATTCACCTGATTGAAAATTAATTTCACCTGATTGCAAATCTGCAAATCATTTTCACGTGATTGGAAATCAAATTCACCTGTTTCGGAATTAATTCCACCTGTTTGCAAATCAATTTCATATGTTTCTAATTAATTGCATCTAATTGTAAATCAATTTCACCTGATTGCAAATGAGTTTCACTGATTGCAAATCAATAACACATGTTTCCTAATTAATTTCACCTGATTACAAATCTATTTCACCTGATTGCACATCATTTTCACATGTTTCCTAATTACGTTCACCTGATTGTAAATCAATTACACTTGTTTCCTAAATAATTCACCTGATTTCAAATCCATTTCACCTGATTGCAAATCATTTTCACCTGATTGGAAATTATTTACACCTGTTTCCAATTTAATATCAGCTGATTGCAAATTAATTGCAGCTGATTGAAAATCAATTTCATCTGTTTCAAAATTAATTTAACCTGATTGCAAACCAATTTCACCTGATTTTAAATTAATAACACCTGACCTGATTGGAAATCAAGTCACATGTTTCCTAATCAATTTCAAATGATTGCAAATCAATTTCACCTGTTTCTAACTCAATTTCACCTGATTGCTAATTAATTTCACCTGATTGCTGTGGGGAGCCATGATTTCTTGTTATTCTAAACAAGCCTTGCAGACTGGCTCAGTTTATGATTAACTTGTTTCGGCTTCTAAGGCATTATCTCTGCCTGCGCCTGGAGGGTGCTTGCGAGCGTGCTGTAAAGCTGGTCAGGGTGACCGGTTCTCGGACACTGAGGACTGAAGGCTAGCAGGATAATTGGTGGGCTTTGTCATGAGATAATGACTTTGGGAAAGTTTCAAGGATTTTGTATCTTGTATGTAAAAGTTATGAATTTACTGTTAATGAGATAATAGCATTGAGGCTTGTTTAGTAGTTTCTGCTTTTCTGTGTTTTAGGTGAAAGATAACTTTTTGTGATGTAATGCATTCCTTTATCTGCTGACTGTTAAAACTGCACGTATTCTTAGTGTATATAAACGGTGGTAGAAAATAAAGCCGGTGCTTCAGCATCACTGGAGACCGAATTCGCATCATCATCATTTGTGAGTGTCTTTGTTCATTCCCACTCCCCCTTTCAGGTTCCTCGTTGACTCGTGGCTGCTGGTCGGCCACAATTGGCGCCCAACGTGGGGCCTGAACACGGGGGAATCAGTGAGGAACACCGTACAGAATGGGCCCAGCTCGGTTATAGAGTGTTGAAGGTACGGTGAGTAGGACACTGTCCCCTCGGTCGAATGAGTGTGTGAGTGAGTGATAGCTCCACGACCTCGTGTTACGGAGCTTGAATGGGCTTGTAACTGCGTTTCCGGCACTGTCTTACGGCTAAACGGCGATCAAAACTTCGGTTTTGCCTGGTCGGGGTTCTATACCGTCACGCCTATTGCCACGGCAGTCTTGGTCCCGCGAGGGGCACGGCCAGCCAAGCATCTGTGTGTTTTACTAGTGTGAAAGAAGGGCCGAGAAAAAAAGGAAATAGGTCACGCTATCAGCAAGGACCGTTTAAGGAGAAGTAGGTCTCGCTATCAGCTAGGACCGTTAAAAGACTTAAGAAAATGGGTCACGCCAGCAGCAAGGACCTGTATGTTAGAGGACTTAAGAGATTACTTGCCGCCCGTGGCAGCAGGGTGAGCAAAGAGCAATTAGATAAATTTTTAGAATTTGTAAAAGAAGTTTGCCCATGGTTTCCAGATGAAGGTACCGTCAGCTTGGAGACTTGGGAAAAGGTTGGAGAACAATTACAAGGCTATTGTAGTGTCCAAGGACCTCTGCGGGTCCCTGTAGAAACATTTGGATTGTGGACTTTAATTAGAGATTGCTTAGATCTTAAAAGGGAAGGCTGTAAGTTAGAAAGAGTAAAACAGGCAGGGAATGAGGAAACCCTTCCGTTTGCCGCTTCACTGGAAGAGCTGGGAGAAAGGGAGGGGGCTGATTATGCTGAGAAAACTTTTCCATCTGCAGCCTCTCCGGAGGAGAAAGAGGAGGGGGAAGGAGTCAGATATACAGAGAAACTTGCTAAACATAATAAAGAGCCTGTTAGCCAGAAACCTCCAGATAAACACTGGAAAGACTTAGACCCCAGAGATAAAGAGGAAGCTGCAGCTAGATATGAAAGGGGGAGATGCTCTCCAGTAGTTGCTGTGGCTCGGGAGGAGAGGCCTCTCCTAGATACAGTTCACGAACTGGCGGAACAAATAAAAACTCTCCAAGGCCAGTTAGCTGAACTAAGAGTTTAAAAAGAAGAGGGAGTTAAAAAAGAAGAGGAGCGCCTTGGACCTCCTCGGATACCTTATTATGGAAAAAGACTTACTAGACCTTTTGAGGTTGCGAGCCCTACTCCTTGGGATCCTCGGGGTAAAGACCCCCCCGCCAAGTTATGTTAAACCAGGATCAGATTCTGTTGTGCGCTCCCCTCTTCAATTGGCTTACAAAGAGACGCATAAGCAGGGAGAGTCTTTAAAACAATTTGGAGTATATCCTGTTTTTGAAAGGCTTGACCAGACAAAAAAATGGGTGTGTGTGTGTGTATAAACATGTATATATATTTTAAATCATATTAACTTGACCAAATAAAACCAAGCCATACTGTTTTTGAGCCAATTAAGAAAATTGCCATTTTTAAAGTGTAGTATTTCAGGATGGTTAAACACACATGAAATGACTCAATATTCTCTGGATTACTAAAAAAAAAAAAAAACCACCTTAAAGATTGTGTTGAAAGTTTTAGTGTTGCCTAAAAAGCAAGAGGGCAGAGGAAAGGCAGTTGACTGGTAATAAGTAAGGAAAAAATAAAAAATAAAAAAGGGGGAAAGAGAGTAGTTTTGTCTTAAAGTAAAAACGTCTGGTTGTGCCAGAACATAAAAGGAGATAATAAAAGCTAAACTTGAGAGTATGTAGTAAGTTGTAGAAGGTTTGGGGGAAGTGAACTTTATTTGTCTTGGTTTATAATACCTGCAAATAATGGGTTTGATAAGAAATAATGAGGTATGTTGAAAATTTAACAATATTATATCAATTTTGGTGGATTTATTCATAATAGGGAAAAATATATGAATTTTTTACTGTAAGGTGTTTCTGTTCACATGAAATTATAGTCTCTCAGGGGGCAGAATAAAAGCCCTCTGTCAAGACAGATTTAAAATGACAATCACTTCAAGTAAATGTTAACTGTTACATGAACTATATTTGGCCAATAAAATGATCCACTCGATAATCAGTGGCACGGGCCAGACCCAGTCCTAATATGGGGCCGAGGGCATGTTTGTGTTTTTCCACAGGATACAGATAGTCCTCGGTGGCTGCCAAAACGATTGGTGCGACAGGTGGACCCTCTACCTGCTGATGACATTGATGACCCTCAGCAATGCAGAAGAAGACCAGACGTATTGGGCCTATGTACCTGATCCACCAATCCTCCACCCTGCTGTATGGGATGGTCCTGAGATTCCAGACTATGTCAATGACACTCACGCCCTAGGATTGCCTTCTGATGGACACATAAAACAACATTTGAAAAGTTTTGTAAATCAGGCACTCCCTGCAGTCAGGTGACTGATTTACCAGATGGGACTAGAGATTAGACCACTGTTGTTAAAACTGTTAATATATCTGCTTGTGTTCCTTCCCCTTATATACTTTTGATTAAAAATATTAATGTACACTTTGTAGAAAATCAATTTAATGTTTCCTGTAATAATTGTTCTTTAACAAATTGTATTTCTTGGGTGCCGTTACAAACTAATGTTATGATACTTAAACAACCATCTTTTGTTATGCTTCCTGTTAATATCTCTAAACCTTGGTATACTAAAAGAAATTTGGCATGATGTTAATGTGTCTTTAGATATGTTTCAGCTTCATGAGAAAATTCAAAATATGAGAGAAGCTGAACCCTTGAAATTTGATGCAGCTCAGGCTGCTTCTGAGTTTATTGATGCTCTTAGAAATGCTATGCCATCTATGCCTCATATTACCCATTCTGTTATGATTTTTCTTATATTGGACATCTGTGTCTGTTTGGTCCTGTGCCTACTCCCCATCTTCATTAAATGTTTCATCAGCAGGATGTTAGACTTGCGAGCTGACATCCATCAGCTTGAACATAAGACAAGGCCTTAAGTCTCTCTCTCCCCCTTGTATGTATTGGGACGGGTTAGCCAATGACGGGTAAATCCTGGGAGGTCCTTCAACACCTAAGACAGGGCTTGTATTAAAAAATACAAGTTCCAAAGACGGGTTAATTGATGAGACGGTCCCGGGGTGCCTAAGACAGGCACCGTCACCTTATATCTCCTGTAATGTGGATTTTGTTTCTATAAAATAAAAAAGGGGGAGATGTGGGGAGCCATGATTTCTTGTTATTCTAAACAAGCCTTGCAGACTGGCTCAGTTTATGATTAACTTGTTTCGGCTTCTAAGGCATTATCTCTGCCTGCGCCTGGAGGGTGCTTGCGAGCGTGCTGTAAAGCTGGTCAGGGTGACCGGTTCTCGGACACTGAGGACTGAAGGCTAGCAGGATAATTGGTGGGCTTTGTCATGAGATAATGACTTTGGGAAAGTTTCAAGGATTTTGTATCTTGTATGTAAAAGTTATGAATTTACTGTTAATGAGATAATAGCATTGAGGCTTGTTAGGTAGTTTCTGCTTTTCTGTGTTTTAGGTGAAAGATAACTTTTTGTGATGTAATGCATTCCTTTATCTGCTGACTGTTAAAACTGCACGTATTCTTAGTGTATATAAACGGTGGTAGAAAATAAAGCCGGTGCTTCAGCATCACTGGAGACCGAATTCGCATCATCATCATTTGTGAGTGTCTTTGTTCATTCCCACTCCCCCTTTCAGGTTCCTCGTTGACTCGTGGCTGCTGGTCGGCCACAGATTGCCAATGAGTTTCACTGATTGCACATCAATTTCACGTGTTTCCTTATTAATTTAACCGGATTGCAAATCAATTTCACCTGATTGCAAATCATTTTCACATGTTTCCCAATTAATTTCACCTGATTGCAAATGTATTTCACGTGTTTCCTTACTAATTTCACCTGATTGCAAATGAACTTCAGCTCCTGCAAATCAATTTCTCCTGTTTCTAACTCAATTTCATCTGATTGCTAATTAATTTCACATGATTGCCAATGAGTTTCACTGATTGCAAATCAATTTCACGTGTTTCCTTATTAATTTAACCTGATTGCAAATCAATCGCAGCTGATTGCAAATCAATTTCACCTGTTTCTAATTTAATTTCACCTGATTGCAAATGAATTTGACCTGATTTCACATCAATTTCAACTGATAGGCAATCAATTTCACCTGTTTCCAAATTAATTTCCCCTGATGGCAAAATAATTTCACCTTATTGCCAATTTCACCTGATTGCAAATCATTTCCACATGTTTCCTAATTAACTTCACCTGATTGCAAATTAATTTCACCTGATTGCAAACTCATTCACCTGATTGAAAATTAATTTCACCTGATTGCAAATCTGCAAATCATTTTCACGTGATTGGAAATCAAATTCACCTGTTTCGGAATTAATTCCACCTGTTTGCAAATCAATTTCATATGTTTCTAATTAATTGCATCTAATTGTAAATCAATTTCACCTGATTGCAAATGAGTTTCACTGATTGCAAATCAATAACACATGTTTCCTAATTAATTTCACCTGATTACAAATCAATTTCACCTGATTGCACATCATTTTCACATGTTTCCTAATTACGTTTACCTGATTGTAAATCAATTACACTTGTTTCCTAAATAATTCACCTGATTTCAAATCCATTTCACCTGATTGCAAATCATTTTCACCTGATTGAAAATTATTTACACCTGTTTCCAATTTAATATCAGCTGATTGCAAATTAATTGCAGCTGATTGAAAATCAATTTCATCTGTTTCAAAATTAATTTAACCTGATTGCAAACCAATTTCACCTGATTTTAAATTAATAACACCTGACCTGATTGGAAATCAAGTCACATGTTTCCTAATCAATTTCAAATGATTCCAAATCAATTTCACCTGTTTCTAACTCAATTTCACCTGATTGCTAATTAATTTCACCTGATTGCCAATGAGTTTCACTGATTGCACATCAATTTCACCTTTTTCCTTAGTAATTTAACCTGATTGCAAATCAATTTCACCTGATTGCAAATCATTATTACCTGTTTGCAAATCAATTTCATATGTTTCCTAATTAATTGCACCTAATTGTAAATCAGTTTCACCTGATTGCAAATCAGTTTGACCTGTTTCCAAATGAATTTCCCCTGATTGCAAATGAATTTCCACCTGATTGGAAATCAATTACACCTCTTTCCAATTTAATATCACCTGATTGCAAATTAATTGCAGCTGATTGTATATCTATTTCACCTGTTTCAAAATTTATTTCACCTGATTGCAAACCAATTTCACCTGATTCTAAATTAATATCTCCTGACCTGATTGGAAATCAATTCACATGTTTCCGAATTAATTTCACCTGTTTGCAAATCAATTTCACATGATTGCAAATTAATTTCACCTGATTGCCAATGAGTTTCACTGATTGCACATCAATTTCACATGTTTCCTTATTAATTTCACCTGATTGCAAACCAATTTCACCTGATTCTAAATTAATATCTCCTGACCTGATTGGAAATCAATTCACATGTTTCCGAATTAATTTCTCCTGTTTGCAAATCAATTTCACATGATTGCAAATTAATTTCACCTGATTGCCAATGAGTTTCACTGATTGCACATCAATTTCACGTGTTTCCTTATTAATTTAACCGGATTGCAAATCAATTTCACCTGATTGCAAATCATTTTCACATGTTTCCCAATTAATTTCACCTGATTGCAAATTTATTTCACGTGTTTCCTTACTAATTTCACCTGATTGCAAATCAATTTCAGCTCATGCAAATCAATTTCTCCTGTTTCTAACTCAATTTCATCTGATTGCTAATTAATTTCACATGATTGCCAATGAGTTTCACTGATTGCAAATCAATTTCACGTGGTTCCTTATTAATTTAACCTGATTGCAAATCAATCGCAGCTGATTGCAAATCAATTTCACCTGTTTCTAATTTAATTTCACCTGATTGCAAATGAATTTGACCTGATTTCACATCAATTTCAACTGATAGGCAATCAATTTCACCTGTTTCCAAATTAATTTCCCCTGATGGCAAAATAATTTCACCTTATTGCCAATTTCACCTGATTGCAAATCATTTCCACATGTTTCCTAATTAACTTCACCTGATTGCAAATTAATTTCACCTGATTGCAAACTCATTCACCTGATTGAAAATTAATTTCACTTGATTGCAAATCTGCAAATCATTTTCACGTGATTGGAAATCAAATTCACCTGTTTCGGAATTAATTCCACCTGTTTGCAAATCAATTTCATATGTTTCTAATTAATTGCATCTAATTGTAAATCAATTTCACCTGATTGCAAATGAGTTTCACTGATTGCAAATCAATAACACATGTTTCCTAATTAATTTCACCTGATTACAAATCAATTTCACCTGATTGCACATCATTTTCACATGTTTCCTAATTACGTTCACCTGATTGTAAATCAATTACACTTGTTTCCTAAATAATTCACCTGATTTCAAATCCATTTCACCTGATTGCAAAGCATTTTCACCTGATTGGAAATTATTTACACCTGTTTCCAATTTAATATCAGCTGATTGCAAATTAATTGCAGCTGATTGAAAATCAATTTCATCTGTTTCAAAATTAATTTAACCTGATTGCAAACCAATTTCACCTGATTTTAAATTAATAACACCTGACCTGATTGGAAATCAAGTCACATGTTTCCTAATCAATTTCAAATGATTGCAAATCAATTTCACCTGTTTCTAACTCAATTTCACCTGATTGCTAATTAATTTCACCTGATTGCCAATGAGTTTCACTGATTGCACATCAATTTCACGTGTTTCCTTAGTAATTTAACCTGATTGCAAATCAATTTCACCTGATTGCAAATCATTATTACCTGTTTGCAAATCAATTTCATATGTTTCCTAATTAATTGCACCTAATTGTAAATCAGTTTCACCTGATTGCAAATCAGTTTGACCTGTTTCCAAATGAATTTCCCCTGATTGCAAATGAATTTCCACCTGATTGGAAATCAATTACACCTCTTTCCAATTTAATATCACCTGATTGCAAATTAATTGCAGCTGATTGTATATCTATTTCACCTGTTTCAAAATTTATTTCACCTGATTGCAAACCAATTTCACCTGATTCTAAATTAATATCTCCTGACCTGATTGGAAATCAATTCACATGTTTCCGAATTAATTTCACCTGTTTGCAAATCAATTTCACATGATTGCAAATTAATTTCACCTGATTGCCAATGAGTTTCACTGATTGCACATCAATTTCACGTGTTTCCTTATTAATTTAACCGGATTGCAAATCAATTTCACCTGATTGCAAATCATTTTCACATGTTTCCCAATTAATTTCACCTGATTGCAAATTTATTTCACGTGTTTCCTTACTAATTTCACCTGATTGCAAATCAATTTCAGCTCATGCAAATCAATTTCTCCTGTTTCTAACTCAATTTCATCTGATTGCTAATTAATTTCACATGATTGCCAATGAGTTTCACTGATTGCAAATCAATTTCACGTGTTTCTTTATTAATTTAACCTGATTGCAAATCAATCGCAGCTGATTGCAAATCAATTTCACCTGTTTCTAATTTAATTTCACCTGATTGCAAATGAATTTGACCTGATTTCACATCAATTTCAACTGATAGGCAATCAATTTCACCTGTTTCCAAATTAATTTCCCCTGATGGCAAAATAATTTCACCTTATTGCCAATTTCACCTGATTGCAAATCATTTCCACATGTTTCCTAATTAACTTCACCTGATTGCAAATTAATTTCACCTGATTGCAAACTCATTCACCTGATTGAAAATTAATTTCACTTGATTGCAAATCTGCAAATCATTTTCACGTGATTGGAAATCAAATTCACCTGTTTCGGAATTAATTCCACCTGTTTGCAAATCAATTTCATATGTTTCTAATTAATTGCATCTAATTGTAAATCAATTTCACCTGATTGCAAATGAGTTTCACTGATTGCAAATCAATAACACATGTTTCCTAATTAATTTCACCTGATTACAAATCAATTTCACCTGATTGCACATCATTTTCACATGTTTCCTAATTACGTTCACCTGATTGTAAATCAATTACACTTGTTTCCTAAATAATTCACCTGATTTCAAATCCATTTCACCTGATTGCAAAGCATTTTCACCTGATTGGAAATTATTTACACCTGTTTCCAATTTAATATCACCTGATTGCAAATTAATTGCAGCTGATTGTAAATCAATTTGATCTGTTTCAAAATTAATTTAACCTGTTTGCAAACCAATTTCACCTGATTTTAAATTAATAACACCTGACCTGATTGGAAATCAAGTCACATGTTTCCTAATCAATTTCAAATGATTGCAAATCAATTTCACCTGTTTCTAACTCAATTTCACCTGATTGCTAATTAATTTCACCTGATTGCCAATGAGTTTCACTGATTGCACATCAATTTCACGTGTTTCCTTAGTAATTTAACCTGATTGCAAATCAATTTCACCTGATTGCAAATCATTATTACCTGTTTGCAAATCAATTTCATATGTTTCCTAATTAATTGCACCTAATTGTAAATCAGTTTCACCTGATTGCAAATCAGTTTGACCTGTTTCCAAATGAATTTCCCCTGATTGCAAATGAATTTCCACCTGATTGGAAATCAATTACACCTCTTTCCAATTTAATATCACCTGATTGCAAATTAATTGCAGCTGATTGTATATCTATTTCACCTGTTTCAAAATTTATTTCACCTGATTGCAAACCAATTTCACCTGATTCTAAATTAATATCTCCTGACCTGATTGGAAATCAATTCACATGTTTCCGAATTAATTTCACCTGTTTGCAAATCAATTTCACATGATTGCAAATTAATTTCACCTGATTGCCAATGAGTTTCACTGATTGCACATCAATTTCACATGTTTCCTTATTAATTTCACCTGATTGCAAACCAATTTCACCTGATTCTAAATTAATATCTCCTGACCTGATTGGAAATCAATTCACATGTTTCCGAATTAATTTCTCCTGTTTGCAAATCAATTTCACATGATTGCAAATTAATTTCACCTGATTGCCAATGAGTTTCACTGATTGCACATCAATTTCACGTGTTTCCTTATTAATTTAACCGGATTGCAAATCAATTTCACCTGTTTGCAAATCATTTTCACATGTTTCCCAATTAATTTCACCTGATTGCAAATTTATTTCACGTGTTTCCTTACTAATTTCACCTGATTGCAAATCAATTTCAGCTCATGCAAATCAATTTCACCTGTTTCCAACTCAATTTCATCTGATTGCTAATTAATTTCACATGATTGCCAATGAGTTTCACTGATTGCAAATCAATTTCACGTGGTTCCTTATTAATTTAACCTGATTGCAAATCAATCGCAGCTGATTGCAAATCAATTTCACCTGTTTCTAATTTAATTTCACCTGATTGCAAATGAATTTGACCTGATTTCACATCAATTTCAACTGATAGGCAATCAATTTCACCTGTTTCCAAATTAATTTCCCCTGATGGCAAAATAATTTCACCTTATTGCCAATTTCACCTGATTGCAAATCATTTCCACATGTTTCCTAATTAACTTCACCTGATTGCAAATTAATTTCACCTGATTGCAAACTCATTCACCTGATTGAAAATTAATTTCACCTGATTGCAAATCTGCAAATCATTTTCACGTGATTGGAAATCAAATTCACCTGTTTCGGAATTAATTCCACCTGTTTGCAAATCAATTTCATATGTTTCTAATTAATTGCATCTAATTGTAAATCAATTTCACCTGATTGCAAATGAGTTTCACTGATTGCAAATCAATAACACATGTTTCCTAATTAATTTCACCTGATTACAAATCAATTTCACCTGATTGCACATCATTTTCACATGTTTCCTAATTACGTTCACCTGATTGTAAATCAATTACACTTGTTTCCTAAATAATTCACCTGATTTCAAATCCATTGCACCTGATTTCAAATCATTTTCACCTGATTGGAAATTATTTACACCTGTTTCCAATTTAATATCACCTGATTGCAAATTAATTGCAGCTGATTGAAAATCAATTTCATCTGTTTCAAAATTAATTTAACCTGATTGCAAACCAATTTCACCTGATTGCTAATTAATTTCACCTGATTGCCAATGAGTTTCACTGATTGCACATCAATTTCACGTGTTTCCTTATTAATTTAACCTGATTGCAATTCAATTTCACCTGATTGCAAATCATTATTACCTGTTTGCAAATCAATTACACATGTTTCCTAATTAATTTCACCTGATTACGAATCAATTTCACCTGATTGCACATCATTTTCACCTGATTGGAAATGAAATACACCTGTTTCCAATTTAATATCACCTGATTGCAAATTAATTGCAGCTGATTGTAAATCTATTTCACCTGTTTCAAAATTAATTTCACCTGATTACAAATCAATTTCACATGATTGCAAATTAATTTCACCTGATTGCAAATCATTATTACCTGTTTGCAAATCAATTTCATATGTTTCCTAATTAATTGCACCTAATTGTAAATCAGTTTCACCTGATTGCAAATCAGTTTGACCTGTTTCCAAATGAATTTCCCCTGATTGCAAATGAATTTCCACCTGATTGGAAATCAATTACACCTCTTTCCAATTTAATATCACCTGATTGCAAATTAATTGCAGCTGATTGTATATCTATTTCACCTGTTTCAAAATTTATTTCACCTGATTGCAAACCAATTTCACCTGATTCTAAATTAATATCTCCTGACCTGATTGGAAATCAATTCACATGTTTCCGAATTAATTTCACCTGTTTGCAAATCAATTTCACATGATTGCAAATTAATTTCACCTGATTGCCAATGAGTTTCACTGATTGCACATCAATTTCACATGTTTCCTTATTAAATTCACCTGATTGCAAACCAATTTCACCTTATTCTAAATTAATATCTCCTGACCTGATTGGAATCAATTCACATGTTTCCGAATTAATTTCTCCTGTTTGCAAATCAATTTCACATGATTGCCAATTAATTTCACCTGATTGCCAATGAGTTTCACTGATTGCACATCAATTTCACGTGTTTCCTTATTAATTTAACCGGATTGCAAATCAATTTCACCTGATTGCAAATCATTTTCACATGTTTCCCAATTAAATTCACCTGATTGCAAATTTATTTCACGTGTTTCCTTACTAATTTCACCTGATTGCAAATCAATTTCAGCTCATGCAAATCAATTTCTCCTGTTTCTTACTCAATTTCATCTGATTGCTAATTAATTTCACATGATTGCCAATGAGTTTCACTGATTGCAAATCAATTTCACGTGGTTCCTTATTAATTTAACCTGATTGCAAATCAATCAAAGCTGATTGCAAATCAATTTCACCTGTTTCTAATTTAATTTCACCTGATTGCAAATGAATTTGACCTGATTTCACATCAATTTCAACTGATAGGCAATCAATTTCACCTGTTTCCTAATTAATTTCCCCTGATGGCAAAATAATTTCACCTTATTGCCAATTTCACCTGATTGCAAATCATTTCCACATGTTTCCTAATTAACTTCACCTGATTGCAAATTAATTTCACCTGATTGCAAACTCATTCACCTGATTGAAAATTAATTTTACCTGATTGCAAATCTGCAAATCATTTTCACGTGATTGGAAATCAAATTCACCTGTTTCGGAATTAATTCCACCTGTTTGCAAATCAATTTCATATGTTTCTAATTAATTGCATCTAATTGTAAATCAATTTCACCTGATTGCAAATGAGTTTCACTGATTGCAAATCAATAACACATGTTTCCTAATTAATTTCACCTGATTCCAAATCAATTTCACCTGATTGCACATCATTTTCACATGTTTCCTAATTACGTTCACCTGATTGTAAATCAATTACACTTGTTTCCTAAATAATTCACCTGATTTCAAATCCATTTCACGTGATTGCAAATCATTTTCACCTGATTGGAAATTATTTACACCTGTTTCCAATTTAATATCACCTGATTGCAAATTAATTGCAGCTGATTGAAAATCAATTTCATCTGTTTCAAAATTAATTTAACCTGATTGCAAACCAATTTCACCTGATTTTAAATTAATAACACCTGACCTGATTGGAAATCAAGTCACATGTTTCCTAATCAATTTCAAATGATTGCAAATCAATTTCAGCTGTTTCTAACTCAATTTCACCTGATTGCTAACTAATTTCACCTGATTGCCAATGAGTTTCACTGATTGCACATCAATTTCACGTGTTTCCTTATTAATTTAACCTGATTGCAAATCAATTTCACCTGATTGCAAATCATTATTACCTGTTTGCAAATCAATTTCATATGTTTCCTAATTAATTGCACCTAATTGTAAATCAGTTTCACCTGATTGCAAATCAGTTTGACTTGTTTCTAATTTAATTTCACCTGATTGCAAATGAATTTGACCTGATTTCACATCAATTTCAACTGATAGGCAATCAATTTCACCTGTTTCCAAATTAATTTCCCCTGATGGCAAAATAATTTCACCTTATTGCCAATTTCACCTGATTGCAAATCATTTCCACATGTTTCCTAATTAACTTCACCTGATTGCAAATTAATTTCACCTGATTGCAAACTCATTCACCTGATTGAAAATTAATTTCACCTGATTGCAAATCTGCAAATCATTTTCACGTGATTGGAAATCAAATTCACCTGTTTCGGAATTAATTCCACCAGTTTGCAAATCAATTTCATATGTTTGTAATTAATTGCATCTAATTGTAAATCAATTTCATCTGATTGCAAATGAGTTTCACTGATTGCAAATCAATTACACATGTTTCCTAATTAATTTCACCTGATTACGAATCAATTTCACCTGATTGCACATCATTTTCAAATGATTGGAAATGAAATACACCTGTTTCCAATTTAATATCACCTGATTGCAAATTAATTGCAGCCGATTGTAAATCTATTTCACCTGTTTCAAAATTAATTTCACCTGATTACAAATCAATTTCACATGATTGCAAATTAATTTCACCTGATTGCAAATCATTATTACCTGTTTGCAAATCAATTTCATATGTTTCCTAATTAATTGCACCTAATTGTAAATCAGTTTCACCTGATTGCAAATCAGTTTGACTTGTTTCCAAATGAATTTCCCCTGATTGCAAATGAATTTCCACCTGATTGGAAATCAATTACACCTCTTTCCAATTTAATATCACCTGATTGCAAATTAATTGCAGCTGATTGTATATCTATTTCACCTGTTTCAAAATTTATTTCACCTGATTGCAAACCAATTTCACCTGATTCTAAATTAATATCTCCTGACCTGATTGGAAATCAATTCACATGTTTCCGAATTAATTTCACCTGTTTGCAAATCAATTTCACATGATTGCAAATTAATTTCACCTGATTGCCAATGAGTTTCACTGATTGCACATCAATTTCACATGTTTCCTTATTAATTTCACCTGATTGCAAACCAATTTCACCTGATTCTAAATTAATATCACCTGACCTGATTGGAAATCAATTCACATGTTTCCGAATTAATTTCTCCTGTTTGCAAATCAATTTCACATGATTGCAAATTAATTTCACCTGATTGCCAATGAGTTTCACTGATTGCACATCAATTTCACGTGTTTCCTTATTAATTTAACCTGATTGCAAATCAATTTCACCTGATTGCAAATCATTATTACCTGTTTGCAAATCAATTTCATATGTTTCCTAATTAATTGCACCTAATTGTAAATCAGTTTCACCTGATTGCAAATCAGTTTGACCTGTTCCCAAATGAATTTCCCCTGATTGCAAATGAATTTCCACCTGATTGGAAATCAATTACACCTCTTTCCAATTTTATATCACCTGATTGCAAATTAATTGCAGCTGATTGTATATCTATTTCACCTGTTTCAAAATTTATTTCACCTGATTGCAAACCAATTTCACCTGATTCTAAATTAATATCTCCTGACCTGATTGGAAATCAATTCACATGTTTCCGAATTAATTTCACCTGTTTGCAAATCAATTTCACATGATTGCAAATTAATTTCACCTGATTGCCAATGAGTTTCACTGATGGCACATCAATTTCACATGTTTCCTTATTAATTTCACCTGATTGCAAACCAATTTCACCTGATTCTAAATTAATATCTCCTGACCTGATTGGAAATCAATTCACATGTTTCCGAATTAATTTCTCCTGTTTGCAAATCAATTTCACATGATTGCAAATTAATTTCACCTGATTGCCAATGAGTTTCACTGATTGCACATCAATTTCACGTGTTTCCTTATTAATTTAACCGGATTGCAAATCAATTTCACCTGATTGCAAATCATTTTCACATGTTTCCCAATTAATTTCACCTGATTGCAAATTTATTTCACGTGTTTCCTTACTAATTTCACCTGATTGCAAATCAATTTCAGCTCATGCAAATCAATTTCTCCTGTTTCTAACTCAATTTCATCTGATTGCTAATTAATTTCACATGATTGCCAATGAGTTTCACTGATTGCAAATCAATTTCACGTGGTTCCTTATTAATTTAACCTGATTGCAAATCAATCGCAGCTGATTGCAAATCAATTTCACCTGTTTCTAATTTAATTTCACCTGATTGCAAATGAATTTGACCTGATTTCACATCAATTTCAACTGATAGGCAATCAATTTCACCTCTTTCCAAATTAATTTCCCCTGATGGCAAAATAATTTCACCTTATTGCCAATTTCACCTGATTGCAAATCAAT
The DNA here is from genome assembly GCF_004115265.2 of Rhinolophus ferrumequinum. Classification (NCBI taxonomy): domain Eukaryota; kingdom Metazoa; phylum Chordata; class Mammalia; order Chiroptera; family Rhinolophidae; genus Rhinolophus; species Rhinolophus ferrumequinum. Next base: position 24,906 of record NW_022680366.1, read on the forward strand.
TTCACATGTTTCCTTATTAATTTCACCTGATTGCAAACCAATTTCACCTGATTCTAAATTAATATCTCCTGACCTGATTGGAAATCAATTCACATGTTTCCGAATTAATTTCTCCTGTTTGCAAATCAATTTCACATGATTGCAAATTAATTTCACCTGATTGCCAATGAGTTTCACTGATTGCACATCAATTTCACGTGTTTCCTTATTAATTTAACCTGATTGCAAATCAATTTCACCTGATTGCAAATCATTATTACCTGTTTGCAAATCAATTTCATATGTTTCCTAATTAATTGCACCTAATTGTAAATCAGTTTCACCTGATTGCAAATCAGTTTGACCTGTTCCCAAATGAATTTCCCCTGATTGCAAATGAATTTCCACCTGATTGGAAATCAATTACACCTCTTTCCAATTTAATATCACCTGATTGCAAATTAATTGCAGCTGATTGTATATCTATTTCACCTGTTTCAAAATTTATTTCACCTGATTGCAAACCAATTTCACCTGATTCTAAATTAATATCTCCTGACCTGATTGGAAATCAATTCACATGTTTCCGAATTAATTTCACCTGTTTGCAAATCAATTTCACATGATTGCAAATTAATTTCACCTGATTGCCAATGAGTTTCACTGATTGCACATCAATTTCACATGCTTCCTTATTAATTTCACCTGATTGCAAACCAATTTCACCTGATTCTAAATTAATATCTCCTGACCTGATTGGAAATCAATTCACATGTTTCCGAATTAATTTCACCTGTTTGCAAATCAATTTCACATGATTGCAAATTAATTTCACCTGATTGCCAATGAGTTTCACTGATGGCACATCAATTTCACATGTTTCCTTATTAATTTCACCTGATTGCAAACCAATTTCACCTGATTCTAAATTAATATCTCCTGACCTGATTGGAAATCAATTCACATGTTTCCGAATTAATTTCTCCTGTTTGCAAATCAATTTCACATGATTGCAAATTAATTTCACCTGATTGCCAATGAGTTTCACTGATTGCACATCAATTTCACGTGTTTCCTTATTAATTTAACCGGATTGCAAATCAATTTCACCTGATTGCAAATCATTTTCACATGTTTCCCAATTAATTTCACCTGATTGCAAATTTATTTCACGTGTTTCCTTACTAATTTCACCTGATTGCAAATCAATTTCAGCTCATGCAATCAATTTCTCCTGTTTCTAACTCAATTTCATCTGATTGCTAATTAATTTCACATGATTGCCAATGAGTTTCACTGATTGCAAATCAATTTCACGTGGTTCCTTATTAATTTAACCTGATTGCAAATCAATCGCAGCTGATTGCAAATCAATTTCACCTGTTTCTAATTTAATTTCACCTGATTGCAAATGAATTTGACCTGATTTCACATCAATTTCAACTGATAGGCAATCAATTTCACCTCTTTCCAAATTAATTTCCCCTGATGGCAAAATAATTTCACCTTATTGCCAATTTCACCTGATTGCACATCAATTTCACATGTTTCCTTATTAATTTCACCTGATTGCAAACCAATTTCACCTGATTCTAAATTAATATCTCCTGACCTGATTGGAAATCAATTCACATGTTTCCGAATTAATTTCTCCTGTTTGCAAATCAATTTCACATGATTGCAAATTAATTTCACCTGATTGCCAATGAGTTTCACTGATTGCACATCAATTTCACGTGTTTCCTTATTAATTTAACCTGATTGCAAATCAATTTCACCTGATTGCAAATCATTATTACCTGTTTGCAAATCAATTTCATATGTTTCCTAATTAATTGCACCTAATTGTAAATCAGTTTCACCTGATTGCAAATCAGTTTGACCTGTTCCCAAATGAATTTCCCCTGATTGCAAATGAATTTCCACCTGATTGGAAATCAATTACACCTCTTTCCAATTTAATATCACCTGATTGCAAATTAATTGCAGCTGATTGTATATCTATTTCACCTGTTTCAAAATTTATTTCACCTGATTGCAAACCAATTTCACCTGATTCTAAATTAATATCTCCTGACCTGATTGGAAATCAATTCACATGTTTCCGAATTAATTTCACCTGTTTGCAAATCAATTTCACATGATTGCAAATTAATTTCACCTGATTGCCAATGAGTTTCACTGATTGCACATCAATTTCACATGCTTCCTTATTAATTTCACCTGATTGCAAACCAATTTCACCTGATTCTAAATTAATATCTCCTGACCTGATTGGAAATCAATTCACATGTTTCCGAATTAATTTCTCCTGTTTGCAAATCAATTTCACATGATTGCAAATTAATTTCACCTGATTGCCAATGAGTTTCACTGATTGCACATCAATTTCACGTGTTTCCTTATTAATTTAACCGGATTGCAAATCAATTTCACCTGATTGCAAATCATTTTCACATGTTTCCCAATTAATTTCACCTGATTGCAAATTTATTTCACGTGTTTCCTTACTAATTTCACCTGATTGCAAATCAATTTCAGCTCATGCAAATCAATTTCTCCTGTTTCTAACTCAATTTCATCTGATTGCTAATTAATTTCACATGATTGCCAATGAGTTTCACTGATTGCAAATCAATTTCACGTGGTTCCTTATTAATTTAACCTGATTGCAAATCAATCGCAGCTGATTGCAAATCAATTTCACCTGTTTCTAATTTAATTTCACCTGATTGCAAATGAATTTGACCTGATTTCACATCAATTTCAACTGATAGGCAATCAATTTCACCTCTTTCCAAATTAATTTCCCCTGATGGCAAAATAATTTCACCTTATTGCCAATTTCACCTGATTGCACATCAATTTCACATGTTTCCTTATTAATTTCACCTGATTGCAAACCAATTTCACCTGATTCTAAATTAATATCTCCTGACCTGATTGGAAATCAATTCACATGTTTCCGAATTAATTTCTCCTGTTTGCAAATCAATTTCACATGATTGCAAATTAATTTCACCTGATTGCCAATGAGTTTCACTGATTGCACATCAATTTCACGTGTTTCCTTATTAATTTAACCTGATTGCAAATCAATTTCACCTGATTGCAAATCATTATTACCTGTTTGCAAATCAATTTCATATGTTTCCTAATTAATTGCACCTAATTGTAAATCAGTTTCACCTGATTGCAAATCAGTTTGACCTGTTCCCAAATGAATTTCCCCTGATTGCAAATGAATTTCCACCTGATTGGAAATCAATTACACCTCTTTCCAATTTAATATCACCTGATTGCAAATTAATTGCAGCTGATTGTATATCTATTTCACCTGTTTCAAAATTTATTTCACCTGATTGCAAACCAATTTCACCTGATTCTAAATTAATATCTCCTGACCTGATTGGAAATCAATTCACATGTTTCCGAATTAATTTCACCTGTTTGCAAATCAATTTCACATGATTGCAAATTAATTTCACCTGATTGCCAATGAGTTTCACTGATTGCACATCAATTTCACATGCTTCCTTATTAATTTCACCTGATTGCAAACCAATTTCACCTGATTCTAAATTAATATCTCCTGACCTGATTGGAAATCAATTCACATGTTTCCGAATTAATTTCTCCTGTTGCAAATCAATTTCACATGATTGCAAATTAATTTCACCTGATTGCCAATGAGTTTCACTGATTGCACATCAATTTCACGTGTTTCCTTATTAATTTAACTGGATTGCAAATCAATTTCACCTGATTGCAAATCATTTTCACATGTTTCCCAATTAATTTCACCTGATTGCAAATTTATTTCACGTGTTTCCTTACTAATTTCACCTGATTGCAAATCAATTTCAGCTCATGCAAATCAATTTCTCCTGTTTCTAACTCAATTTCATCTGATTGCTAATTAATTTCACATGATTGCCAATGAGTTTCACTGATTGCAAATCAATTTCACGTGGTTCCTTATTAATTTAACCTGATTGCAAATCAATCGCAGCTGATTGCAAATCAATTTCACCTGTTTTCTAATTTAATTTCACCTGATTGCAAATGAATTTGACCTGATTTCACATCAATTTCAACTGATAGGCAATCAATTTCACCTCTTTCCAAATTAATTTCCCCTGATGGCAAAATAATTTCACCTTATTGCCAATTTCACCTGATTGCACATCAATTTCACATGTTTCCTTATTAATTTCACCTGATTGCAAACCAATTTCACCTGATTCTAAATTAATATCTCCTGACCTGATTGGAAATCAATTCACATGTTTCCGAATTAATTTCTCCTGTTTGCAAATCAATTTCACATGATTGCAAATTAATTTCACCTGATTGCCAATGAGTTTCACTGATTGCACATCAATTTCACGTGTTTCCTTATTAATTTAACCTGATTGCAAATCAATTTCACCTGATTGCAAATCATTATTACCTGTTTGCAAATCAATTTCATATGTTTCCTAATTAATTGCACCTAATTGTAAATCAGTTTCACCTGATTGCAAATCAGTTTGACCTGTTTCCAAATGAATTTCCCCTGATTGCAAATGAATTTCCACCTGATTGGAAATCAATTACACCTCTTTCCAATTTAATATCACCTGATTGCAAATTAATTGCAGCTGATTGTATATCTATTTCACCTGTTTCAAAATTTATTTCACCTGATTGCAAACCAATTTCACCTGATTCTGAATTAATATCTCCTGACCTGATTGGAAATCAATTCACATGTTTCCGAATTAATTTCACCTGTTTGCAAATCAATTTCACATGATTGCAAATTAATTTCACCTGATTGCCAATGAGTTTCACTGATTGCACATCAATTTCACATGTTTCCTTATTAATTTCACCTGATTGCAAACCAATTTCACCTGATTCTAAATTAATATCTCCTGACCTGATTGGAAATCAATTCACATATTTCCGAATTAATTTCTCCTGTTTGCAAATCAATTTCACATGATTGCAAATTAATTTCACCTGATTGCCAATGAGTTTCACTGATTGCACATCAATTTCACGTGTTTCCTTATTAATTTAACTGGATTGCAAATCAATTTCACCTGATTGCAATCATTTTCACATGTTTCCCAGTTAATTTCACCTGATTGCAAATTTATTTCACGTGTTTCCTTACTAATTTCACCTGATTGCAAATCAATTTCAGCTCATGCAAATCAATTTCTCCTGTTTCTAACTCAATTTCATCTGATTGCTAATTAATTTCACATGATTGCCAATGAGTTTCACTGATTGCAAATCAATTTCACGTGGTTCCTTATTAATTTAACCTGATTGCAAATCAATCGCAGCTGATTGCAAATCAATTTCACCTGTTTCTAATTTAATTTCACCTGATTGCAAATGAATTTGACCTGATTTCACATCAATTTCAACTGATAGGCAATCAATTTCACCTGTTTCCAAATTAATTTCCCCTGATGGCAAAATAATTTCACCTTATTGCCAATTTCACCTGATTGCAAATCATTTCCACATGTTTCCTAATTAACTTCACCTGATTGCAAATTAATTTCACCTGATTGCAAACTCATTCACCTGATTGAAAATTAATTTCACCTGATTGCAAATCTGCAAATCATTTTCACGTGATTGGAAATCAAATTCACCTGTTTCGGAATTAATTCCACCTGTTTGCAAATCAATTTCATATGTTTGTAATTAATTGCATCTAATTGTAAACCAATTTCATCTGATTGCAAATGAGTTTCACTGATTGCAAATCAATTACACAGGTTTCCTAATTAATTTCACGTGATTACGAATCAATTTCACCTGATTGCACATCATTTTCACCTGATTGGAAATGAATTACACCTGTTTCCAATTTAATATCACCTGATTGCAAATTAATTGCAGCTGATTGTAAATCTATTCACCTGTTTCAAAATTAATTTCACCTGATTACAAATCAATTTCACATGATTGCAAATTAATTTCACCTGATTGCAAATCATTATTACCTGTTTGCAAATCAATTTCATATGTTTCCTAATTAATTGCACCTAATTGTAAATCAGTTTCACCTGATTGCAAATCAGTTTGACCTGTTTCCAAATGAATTTCCCCTGATTGCAAATGAATTTCCACCTGATTGGAAATCAATTACACCTCTTTCCAATTTAATATCACCTGATTGCAAATTAATTGCAGCTGATTGTATATCTATTTCACCTGTTTCAAAATTTATTTCACCTGATTGCAAACCAATTTCACCTGATTCTGAATTAATATCTCCTGACCTGATTGGAAATCAATTCACATGTTTCCGAATTAATTTCACCTGTTTGCAAATCAATTTCACATGATTGCAAATTAATTTCACCTGATTGCCAATGAGTTTCACTGATTGCACATCAATTTCACATGTTTCCTTATTAATTTCACCTGATTGCAACCAATTTCACCTGATTCTAAATTAATATCTCCTGACCTGATTGGAAATCAATTCACATATTTCCGAATTAATTTCACCTGTTTGCAATCAATTTCACATGATTGCAAATTAATTTCACCTGATTGCCAATGAGTTTCCACTGATTGCACATCAATTTCACGTGTTTCCTTATTAATTTAACTGGATTGCAAATCAATTTCACCTGATTGCAATCATTTTCACATGTTTCCCAGTTAATTTCACCTGATTGCAAATTTATTTCACGTGTTTCCTTACTAATTTCACCTGATTGCAAATCAATTTCAGCTCATGCAAATCAATTTCTCCTGTTTCTAACTCAATTTCATCTGATTGCTAATTAATTTCACATGATTGCCAATGAGTTTCACTGATTGCAAATCAATTTCACGTGGTTCCTTATTAATTTAACCTGATTGCAAATCAATTGCAGCTGATTGCAAATCAATTTCACCTGTTTCTAATTTAATTCACCTGATTGCAAATGAATTTGACCTGATTTCACATCAATTTCAACTGATAGGCAATCAATTTCACCTGTTTCCAAATTAATTTCCCCTGATGGCAAATTAATTTCACCTTATTGCCAATTTCACCTGATTGCAAATCATTTCCACATGTTTCCTAATTAACTTCACCTGATTGCAAATTAATTTCACCTGATTGCAAACTCATTCACCTGATTGAAAATTAATTTCACCTGATTGCAAATCTGCAAATCATTTTCACGTGATTGGAAATCAAATTCACCTGTTTCGGAATTAATTCCACCTGTTTGCAAATCAATTTCATATGTTTCTAATTAATTGCATCTAATTGTAAACCAATTTCATCTGATTGCAAATGAGTTTCACTGATTGCAAATCAATTACACAGGT
>NW_022680367.1:0-22230 GCF_004115265.2 Rhinolophus ferrumequinum
AAACATCGAAAGCGAGGGGTTGAAAACCTTAACCGAGGGGACATAAAACTTCTATTCTGAGAGGCCTTAAAACTTCTATAGTGAGGGTTCTTAAAACTTTTATAGTGAAGGGGCTTTAAACTTCTCTAGTGAGGGTACTTAAAACTCATATAGTGAGGGGGCTTAAAACTTCCACAGTGAGGGGGCTTATTCTTCTATAGTGAAGAGACTTGAAAGTTCTTCACTGAGGGGGCTTCAAACTTCTATGTTAAGGGGGCTTTAAACTCCTATACTGAGGAGGCTTAAAACTTCTACAGTGAGGGTGCTTAAAACTTCCATAGTGAGGGGACTTAAAACTGCGGTTCTGAGCGAACTTAAAACTTCTATAGTGAGGGGCTTAAAACTTCTATACTGAAGGGGCTTAAAACTTCTAGAGTGAGTGGATTTAAAACTTCTTTACTGAGGGTGACTGAGACTTCTATACTAAGGGGACATAAACTTCTACAGTGAGTGAACGTAGAACTTCTATTCTGAGTGGACTTAAACTTTGTAGTGAGGGGACTTATAAGTCATATACTGAGGGGTTTAAAACTTGTATCCTGAGGGGGCTAAAAACTTCTATATTGAGGGGGCTTAAAATTCTATACGGAGTGTGCTTCAAACTTCTATAGTGAGGGGGCTTCAAACTTCTATGGCGAGGGGACTTAAAAGTGCTATTCTGAGGGGACATAAAACTTCTATAGTGAGGGGACTTAAAACTTATGTAGTGAGAGGGCTTAAAAGTTGTATACTGAAGGGGCTTAAAACTTCAATAGTGGGGGGAGTTGAAGCTTCCAAAGTGAGGGGATTCAAACTTCTTTACTGAGGGGACTTAAAACTTCTATTCTGAGGGTCCTTAAAACTTCTATAGTGAGGGGCTTAAAACTGCTATTCTGAGGGGACTTTAAACTTCTATCGTGAGGGAAGTTAAAACTTCTACTCTGAGGGCACTTAGAACTTCTATAGTGAGGGGACTTAAAGCTCATATAGTGAGGGGTTTAAAACTTGTATACTAAAGGAGCTTAACACTTCGATCGTAGGGAGCTGAAAACTTCTATGCTGAGGGGGCTTAAGACTTCTTTAGTGAGGGGGCTTAAAACTTGTATGGTGATGGGACTTTAAACATCCAAAGTGAGGGGTTTAAAACTCCTTAACTGAAGGGACGTAAAACTTCTATTCTGAGAGGCCTTAAAACTTGTATAGTGAGGGGGCTAAAACTTCTTTAGTGAGGAAACTTAAAACTTGTATTCTGAGGGCACTTAAAACTTCTGTGCTCAGGGCACTTAAAACTTCTATAGTGAGGGGCCTTAAAACTCATATAGTGAGGGGTTTAAAACTTGTATCCTGAGGGGGCTTAAAAGTTCGATAGTAGGGAGTGAAAACTTCTATGCTGAGGGGGCTTAAAACTTCTTTAGTGAGGGGGCTTAAAACTTTTATGGTGACGGGACTTTGAACATCCAAAGTGAGGGGTTTAAAACTTCTTAACTGAGGGCATGTAAAACTTGTATTCTGAGAGGCCTTGAACTTCTATAGTGAGGGGGCTTAAAACTCATATACTGAGGGGTTCAAAACTTGTATCCTGGGGGGCTTAAGTTCCATATTGAGGGGCCTAAACTTCTATAGTGAGGGGACTTGAAACTCATATAGTGAGGGGCTGAAAACTTCTTAGTGTGGGGGCTTAAAACTGCTATTCTGAGGGGACTTAAAACTTCTATAGTGAGGGGGCTTAAAACTGCTATTCTGAGGGGACTTGAAACTCATATAGTGAGGGGGCTGAAAACTTCTATCGTGTGAGGGCTCAAAACTCCTAGACTTAGGGTCCTTAAGCATCTATAGTGAGGGGTCTTAAAACTTCTACAGTGAGGGGAAGTTTAAGCTTCCAAAGTGAGGGGATTAAAACTTCTTTACTGAGGGACATAAAACTTCTATTCTGAGAGGCCTTGAACCTTCTATAGTGAGGGGGGCTTAAACTTCTATACTGAAGGGGCTTAAAACTTCTATAGTGAGGGTCCTTAAAACTTCTATAGTGAAGGGACTTAAAACTGCTATTCTGAGGGAACTTTAAACTTCTATAGAGAAGGAGCTTAAACTGCTATTCTGAGGGACTTAAAACTTCTATAGTGAGGGGAATTAAAACTCATATAGTGAGGGGTTTTAAACTTGTATACTGAAGGGGCTTAAAACTTCTATAGTGGGGGCTGAAAACTTCTATGTTAGGGGGCATAGACTTCTTAGTGAGGGGGTTTAAACTTCTATTCTGAGGGATTTAAAATTTCTACAGTGGGGAATGAATACAGATGTAGTTAGGGGGGCTTACAACGTGTATACTGAGGGGGCTTAATACTTCTACAGTGAGGGGGCTGAAAACTTCTATAGTGTGAGGGCTCAAAACTCCTAGACTATTCTGAGGGGACTTAAAACTTCTATAGTGAGGGGTCTTAAAACTTCTACAGTGAGGGGAGTTTAAGCTTCCAAAGTGAGGGGATTAAAACTTCTTTCCTGAGGGGACTTAAAACTTCTATTCTGAGGGTCCTTAAACATCTATAGTGAGGGGTCTTAAAACTCATATAGTGAGGGGTTTAAAACTTGTATACTGAAGGGGCTTAAAACTTCGATAGTGGGGAGCTGAAAACTTCTATGCTGAGGGTGCTTAAGACTTCTTTAGTGAGGGGGCTTAAAACTTGTATGTTGACGGGACTTTAAACATCCAAAGTGAGGGGTTTAAACCTCCTTAACTGAGGGGACATAAAACTTCTATTCTGAGAGGTCTTAAAACTTCTATAATGAGGGGTTTAAAACTTCTAATCTGAAGGGGCCTTAAAACTTCTATAGTGAGGGGACTTAAAACTCATAGTGAGGAGGCTAAAACTTCTTTAGTGAGGGAAGTTAAAACTTGTATTCTGAGGGAACTTAAAACTTCTATAGTGAGGGGACTTAAAACTCATATAATGAGGGGTTGAAAACTTGTATACTGAAGCAGGTTAAAACTTCGATAGTAGGGAGCTGAAAACTTCTATGCTGAGGGGGATTAAAACTTCTTTAGTGAGGGGGCTTAAAACTTCTTCAATGAGGGGCTGAAAATTTCTACAGTGAGGGGGCTTAAAACTGCTATTCTGAGCGGACTTTAAACTTGTATAGTGAGGGGACTTGAAACTTCTATTCTCAGGGCACTTAAAACTTCTATAGTGAGGGGACTTAGAACTCATATAGTGAGGTGTTTAAAACTTGTATACTGAAGGGGCTTAAAACTTCGATAGTGGGAGCTGAAAACATCTATGCTGAGGGGGCTTAAAACTTCTTTAGTGAGGGGGCGTAAAACTTTTATGGTGACGGGACTTTGAACATCCAAAGTGAGGGGTTTAAAACTCCTTAACTGAGGGCAGTTAAAACTTTATTCTGAGCGAACTTAAAACTTTGTGTAGTGAGGGGGGCTTAAAACTCTATACTGAGGGGGTTCAAATCTTGTATCCTGAGGGGGCTTAAAAGTTCCATATTGAGGGGCCTTAAACTTCTATAGTGAGGGGACTTGAAACTCATATAGTGAGGGGGCTGAAAACTTCTTTAGTGTGGGGGCTTAAAACTGCTATTCTGAGGGGACTTAAAACTTCTATAGTGAGGGGGCTTAAAACTGCTATTCTGAGGGGACTTAAAACTTCTACAGTGGGGGACATATAGTGAGGGATTTAAAACTTGTGTACTGAAGGGGCTTAAAACTACTATAGTGGGTACTGAAAACTTCTATACTTAAGGGGCATAGAACTTCTTTAGTTGAGGGGTTTAAAACTTCTATTCTGAGGGGATTTTAAATTTCTACAGTGGGGGGACTGAATACAAATGTAGAGAGGGGGCTTACAACGTGTATACTGAGGGGGCTTAAAACTTGTACAGTGAGGGGCTGATACTTCTACAGTGAGGGGGCTGAAAACTTCTATAGTGTGAGGCTCAAAACTCCTAGACTTAGGGTCCTTAAACATCTATAGTGAGGGACTTAAATCTCATACAGTGAGGGGGCTGGAAACTTCTTATTGAGGGGGCTTTAAACTTCTATGGTGAGGGAACTTAAAACTCTATGCTAGGGGGCTTAAAACTTCTTTAGTGAGGGGGCTTAACACTTGTATGGTGATGGGACTTTAAACATCCAAAGTGGAGGGGTTTAAAACTCCTTAACTGAGGGGACATAAAACTTCTATTCTGAGAGGCCCTTGAACTTCTATAGTGAGGGGGCTTAAAACTTCTATAGCGAGGGGAATTAAAACTTCTATAGTGAGGGATTTAAAACTTCTATAGTGAAGGGACTTAAAACTGCTATTCTGAGGGAACTTAAAACTTCTATAGAGAGGGAGCTTAAAACTGCTATTCTGAGGGGACTTAAAACTTCTACAGTGAGGGACTTAAAACTCATATAGTGAGGGGTTTTAAACTTGTATACTGAAGGGGCTTAAAACTTCTATAGTGGGGGCTGAAAACTTCTATAGTTAGGGGGCATAGAACTTCTTTAGTGAGGGGGTTTTATAACTTCTATTCTGAGGGGATTTAAAATTTCTACAGTACGGGACTGAATACAAATGTATTGAGGGGGCTTACAACGTCTATACTGAGGGGCTTTAAAACTTGTACAGTGAGGGGGATGAAAACTTCTATAGTGTGAGGGCTCAAAACTCCTAGACTTAGGGGCCTTAAACATCTATAGTGAGGGGTCTTAAAACTTCTACAGTGAGGGAGTTTAAGCTTCCAAAGTGAGGGGATTAAAACTTCTTTCATGAGGGGACTTAAAACTTCTACAGTGAGGGAGCTTAAAACTGCTATTCTGAGGGGACTTAAACTTCTATAGTGAGGGGAATTAAAAACTCATATAGTGAGGGGTTTAAAACTTGTATACTGAAGGGGCTTAAAACTTCTATAGTTGGGGCTGAAAACTTCTATAGTTAGGGTGCTATGCCGTATCAGCCCTCTGGCCGGGAGAACAGGGGGCCTGATGAACTGTGCTTCCTGGGTGACAGAGATGCACAGTGGTAGCCCCTCCAGCAGGATCTGGGAGAGTCACTGGGCCTGAGCAGGCCTGCTTCCTCCTGTATTTCGCCAGCTATGGATTCGTGCTGGGAGCCGCAAGGACAGCTGGTGCAGGACCGTTCCATACAGCACGTATGGCAGCGAGGTCTGGGATGGCCTCCGTCTCACCTCCCTGAAGTGCTCTGTGGATGCTCTGGAGTGCAGCTTGCCTCTCCGCGTCTAGGTGTTCTCCTGTGACTCGGAAACCCAGCTCAGGGGGTGTTGGCAGACTCAGAGGGTCCCCTCGCCTGTGCGGCAGAAGACAAGTCTTTCGTTTTCGGGCCTGGAACGGTCACATGTGGGTGAGCCGTCTGTCTGGGTTCGCTTCTGCCCCTTTGTTCCATCTGCCTCCTTTTCACGCTGGCACTTGTGGGAAAGGCCGGGAGCCGAGGAGGGAGAAGGACCCTCCTGGCTCACTTTTTTGGAGGATTTCTGGCATGGGCGAGCAGCACGGGATGTGGCTGTACGCCTCTTCCTCTGCGCCGGCGGGAAACCTCGAGTGGCGCTGTATGAGCTCGTGATGGCATTTCTTGTGGGGCAGGAGATTAGCACGGAGGTCTGGGATTTCTTGTCACCCTGGCTTCCTGAGATCTCCGTATGGGGTATTCTTTGCAGAAGCCCAGGCCTGGGAATGAAGCAAGAGACGGCCAGGGCCCTGAATGCAGACCGTGCTCGCCCAGTGTCATCGGGGTTCCTTCCCGTGTCTCCTGAGATCTCCGCATGGAGGGTTCTCGGCAGAGTCCCAGGCCTGGGCACGAAGAAAGAGTGGCCTCTCTGGACCCCCAGGGGCCTAAATGCGGACCGGGAAGCCCCAGTGCCATCGGGGTTCCTTCCCTGAGTGGCCTGCTTCAGTCTGAGTGCAGGGTCTTCCTCCTGCTTCGGTGCCCCTTTGGCCCTCAACAGGCTCTGCTCTGTGCAGGTGCGGGGGCACCCCGGGGTGTTGTGAGGGGCATGTGGGTGTCTACCTGGTCCTGTGCCACACAGTGACTGGCTCTGCCCACCGGAGACACTGAGCTGCAGGCTATCTGTAAGTGCAGAGCAGACAGCACCGCTTCCCTCTGATGGCCATGCCTGCCGATTGAGACGAGGGACCCCAGAAAAGTGCGCAGCGTTGAGAGAGCATGGAACATCGCCGCCGAGACGCTGTGAGGAAGCACGACGGCAAACTCATCAGATACCTGCAGTTTGGCCTGCGAGAGAACGGAGGGGCACGGACCGCTGTGTGAGGATGGCGGGCCAAATGAACGTGGTGGGCATGGCGAGCGCAGTGGTGCTGGCGCTCGGGTGCCCGGGGCGGGCGTGGGGGACAGATCCTGCCCTGATAAGCGCCCATGGGTCACTTGGGTGAGGTCTGTCTTTGGACCCACAGCAGGCTCCTAGCTAGCTCCTTCAGCTGTCAACAGGGCTGAAGGCGAAGTGCCCACCGTTGGGCCTGTTGCCGGGATGCAGCAGGGAACAATGGGCGCGCGTGCCCGAGACCGCCAGAAGCGCGCGGGGGCGCGCTCGCGCGCACGGGACGCCGGGCGGGCGGCGCGGGGGCGCGAGCAGGGAGACTCAGGGTCAAGGGGGCACGCAGAGGGTCCTCAGCGGATTCGGGAGGACCTGGGGCAAGCAGAGGTGTGGCTCCCCGGCGGGGGCACTCCCAGATGTGCTGAGGGGTGGAGGTGTTTGCTTCTGGGCCAGGAGCAGCAGCCTTTTGACTGGCCTCAGCCCTTTCTCCCCTGGGTGCCGCACAGCTGTGGGGAACTTAACTGTACAGCAGGGGGTCCCTCCCAGCAGAAGGGAAACCCTGCTCCTCAGGGGTCGCCCCGGGATAAACGTATCCTTTACATAAAATGTTTCACTGTGGGGGAAAAAAAAAAAGAGGAAACTCCTCGTTATGACCCACTAAATTCATTTCATGAGCAGCAGTAGGAAAACACACAGTGTTACTTACTAAATGATACAAAACTCATCTGAGTTGGAAAGAGAAAGATGATGATCGTGGGCAATCCAAATGAATTGCCTGAACATAATATTGTAAAAATGACTTAAAGTTAAATCCTTGAATAGTAAAGGTTATGGTTCAAGTTTTTGTTAAACTGAATCTTGTTAGATTTATAATGACTTTCAGAACAAGGATAATGAGTAACCCAGTGCGTCCATAAAAATAAGATTCAAGAAACCCAAAAAGCGGCAGAGGGGGGTTCAGTCCCACAGTGTTGATCCAATTCCACTGGAGTCTGTTGTACCGCTTACACACAGCCGTGGTTACATTTCAGCACATAGAGAATTCCATCCAGGGTGTCAACACAAGCTAAAAGCGTGTACCTAAGGGAATAAACTGTTCGTACTTTATCATTTGTGACACCTCCCTCCCCCCAAAGGAAGTTACAAGAGCTGAGTGGTTTTATTTTGGAATGATACCAAGATTACCCACAGCTGGCAGAAGCTTCCAGATGTTCAGAAGGTGCTCTCTACTGGGTCAGAGGAGACGGTATTCTGGGAAAGGTCACCGATGGAGGAGGAAGTTGACATCTGTAGATGAGCCGAATGGGCGTGTAGCAAAGGGCCAGATGAGCACCTTGAGCAGTCGAAGCCCAGAAAAGATTAAGATGCTCGTCTACCCCGTAACTCAAACTTGAGGAAAACTAAACTGATCTGGCCCCCAATGACTTCTTTCTTTACCTGAAGAGCAAGGAAATATTGCAAGGAAGACATGTGGGTGACGTTCAGGACATCCAGGGTAATACGAGGACAGCTCTGATGTGGCCGTTCCGGGAAAGGAGTTCCGCGCTCCATCGCTTTGAAGGGTGGACTAGGCGCTTGTGTCCGTGCATAGCCTCCCAAGGGGAGCACTTCGAAGGTGACCGTAAGTGATGCTCAGCAATGAGGTACGTGGCGCTCTTTCTAGGATGAGTTCTCGAACCTAAGTGTCAATCTGTTCATAGTTCACTTGATGATTGAGACAGCCTTTTGAAGAGAGTTTTACATTTATATTTACTGGACGTGGATATATCTTCCTCTAGGTAACAAGAATACATGAAAGAGAAACTAGAACTGGGTCATTACCACCACCAGATAGGTGGGTGACAGAGATGCTCACACTTGGGAGAAGACGTACAAATATAATCATATGTCGATAGCGGGATATGAATATAGATCTAAAAAGCACCTTGTGTTTTCCCATCACAGCCTGCCAGGGACTGCTGGTCCTCAGCTATGAGAGGAGGCTTCTTTTGAAGTGGCTGTGTCTCTGCTGTGCACAGCAGATGCCACTGCACTTGAACCGCCCACTACTACCTCCCACCCGGCCCCTAGCTCGGCCTCGGGAGGGTGGTGTTTTGGGGGACATTGCTAAAATCAGGCATTTCTTCTCTTCTCCAGGTGAAGAGTTCTTCAGGGATTAAGGAGAAGCCTTTAGTTCTTCACTTAGTTGGGCAACAGAGGGCACTAGAGATCATTAAATGTCCACGTTTCTAAACACCACCAGTTTTTACCAATAGCATAAATCAGCCTGGGTCTGTGGCGGAAGCCACATTCTTGCCACCACCCTCAAAATCCCTCGTTCCCTTTTCCTTCATGTATACTCCTTCCGGCCGCGGAACTCTCCCCCTGGGCCAGTTAAACCTTCCTCGCTCCCTCTGCGTGTTGAGTATTGCTGGAGAGGTCCCCCAAACATGTCTTTCGGGAGCGACTGTGAACTCGTGATGAGATCGCCGCACGGTCCCAGACCAACGTAGTTTGTTCTCAGTTTTCCTTCAGCGTCATAAACGTCACAAACCCTGTCCTCTGTAGTGAAGTGTTCCATACATATAGGTGGCGAAGGAGTGATTTCAAAACCTGAAGTTTTAGGACAGGACTCTCTGTTTATTCCACCGGGGACCTCCCTGTCTACCTAGGGACATGCGAACTCTGCCCTATGGATCCCCCCTCTGAAGAGGAAAGCCTAACTGCCCTGAGGGGATAGGGGCGACGACCGCTCTGGCTGCTTCAGGCTGAGGAGGGACATAGAGAGAGACCGGCAGCTAGGGCTCGTCCAGAGGTCTATCGAAGGGTCCCCGGTAGATGAGCATGTCCAGATGAGGAGTTTGTTGCTTTGGAGGCCGTCGTAGCCAGCTAGTGAGTGGTCCTCAAGCAGAGATTACACCGTAGGCAGCAGCAAGAGATGATTCCTGTCATAATGAATAACAGAAATATGAGAAAGGCTTCTTTAAGTCCTGTTAGGCTAGGAAGCCAGCAAGTAAGGAAGGACAAATCTAAACCAAAGAATCTCGTTTTTCGTTTAATCTTGGAAACCTTTAAGTAACTGTGAACTATCAGAGAGACTGAAACAGCATAACCCTTTCCACTTTGTATGTTTTTGATTGTGTTTGAGAAGTAGATAATGGATGGCAGCTTTGTTTCGGAACTCTTATTCTGACCTGTCCTGACTTTTGTCTCATGGCATGGATAGCCTGTGAGGTGCGTTTTGGGTTGTTGTTATCGGAGTAAGCTCTTTGACTACCTAGGCTTTTGTATGTCCTTTTCTATAAAAGAACTCTCATCCGTGAAGAGCGTCCAATGTGGGTTGTCTCGGGGTATTTTTTTGTACATGTGTTTTAGCAGTAGAGGCTGGAATTAACACCCATTGGCAGTTAATTCTTCCTCTGTCTCTGGGAGGAAGGCAGCAAGATTAAGGGCGGAGCAGGTCCCTACTTGAATGACAGGACCTTTGAAGAAGGCCTGATGTTGTAGGAGGCGGCTATCAGTGAGCCTGTGACTTTTATGAGCATTGAAAAACCCTTGAATGTGGTGTGGGGCAGAAAGCAAACCGGTTAAGTCTTGTCCCATTGGGAGCTTGGTGGCTTTGGGAAGGAACTAGGATGGCAGCTGTAGCTGTGGCCTGGAGGCAAGCTGGTCGGCCGCGTGCTAAGTTGTCTGGTGTTTTACTGAATTAGTTTCCGAGTCTTCCTTAAGTTTAATTTTGTTTATTTCTGTTTTCTTTAAGGTATAGACCAATGATAAGAAACAGGCTGAGCCAAATGAGCCCAAATCTGGGGGCTGTCTTTATCTTTACAAGCAAAGCAGTTTTCAGAGGAAGGAGGTCCAGAGTGAGCAGTTGAGACAGAATAAATGGCATCTATGTCCATGAGGAAATGAACAGGCTTACCACCTCAGGGTCACCCACAGTTTTACCCCCTGTGATGAGAACAGCTTGGGAGCCACCGGGAACTTCAGGCCCAACAGTGAGGACTGCCATTCTTGGGGAGGGAGCTGCTCCTTGCTCCCTTCAGATCAAGGCATACTCTCTGGTGTAGTGTGCCCTTTAGTCTCTATAGGGGGCGCAGCTGTTTTGGAGGATTAGGAATCCAGTGATCTGGTCTTGTATATCCAGAGTAGGCTCTTTGATCTGGTGCTTTCTCTCTGGGGCCTTTGGGGTGTCCTGAGGTGGCTTCAGCCCTGGGTTGTCTATAACTGTGGCCAAAAGTCTGGCCTGTCTCTGTTCTTATGCTCTGGTCTCACTGTTCCTTTATTCCTCGTTTTTCTGTCTTGGCTGTCAAAGACTTTTAAACAGATTCCTGGCCCTTTGTAGGATCTGAGCCTCTTACTCGGGGCTGTCAGATTGGGTCAGAACCATTAGAATTCCCTGCCAGTTAGGGAAAAGCATTAGGCGAAGTTTCCTCTTAGTGGCCTATAGCTGATACTGAGGAAAGCACATGAACTGTAGCAGTTTTGCAATATAAAAATTTGCTTAACTGTCAGCAAAACTTAGTTTTTAGATTTAAGTTTTGAGTTACCAAGGATCTGACTGAGAAAATAGAAAACGTAGAAAATTATTCTGGTGACATACATACTGACAACCAAAAGTGAGCAATGAGCACTTCCACTGGCAAACCCAGGAATGTATTTGGCACCCTTTAAAAGCATAGGTGTTAGTAATAAAATATATTCATTAAGAGATCTTAATTTCTCTTAACGTTCGCGTGACAAGAAGTTAGAAAGAGGTGAACTTATGTTGTACCTAATAATTAACACTTCAGGATTTTGTTGTTTTGCAATACCGAGGTATTGAAGCCATTTTCTTGACAAATTCAGTGGCAGAGGTATTCTGACTTTAGTATTTTGGGACTCCAATCTAAAGGCTGTTTCCCTGATGATGAATCTCACCGTGGGTGGTCGTTGTAGGACTTAGAGCAGCAGAGTAAGGGCGCTGGCTTGCGAATGAGCCATTTGGCTTTCAAAAGTGCCACTTTTTTTCCTTCAGTTACCTCAGCCTCACACATTCCTGTTTATAGGTGGATTTGGAGATGGGTGTTTGTTGAAGGGTCCTCCCCAGGAGAGGAGGATCCCGCTGGAGTTCTCTTGGAAGAGTCTCTTTAGGAGGGGGGCTCCCTAGGGAGATTCACCTTAGAAGGAGACTCCTAGAAGGAGTCCCCTTAGGAGGAGTCCCCTTAAAAAGGGACTCATTGGGGGAAGGGAGGCAAGAGATCACAGCCAAAAGAGCCGGGTCAACTTTACACTTCTTGCAGAGATTTGGGTTGTCCCTCAGGGCAAAAAAAGCCTGAACATATGGAACTTCTGACCGTGTGCCCTCCTTTCTGCAAAACGGGTCTTGTTGCATGATAGTCTTATAATTACTACTACTTCCCTCAGAAGGCCAAGTCTCCCCATCTTCCAATGAATATTTAGGCCAAACCTCTGAACAAAAGAAAATCAGGCGCTGTTTTCTTCAAAGTCTGAGGGTCAAATTTGTCCCTGTGTTTCAAGATGCGGTCCAGGGGGGTGGAGGCGCGTGAGGGCTGATTGCCCATCGGAAAGGAAGGAAGAAGAGAAAGGCGTCCCTTCGCAATTCATCTCCCACAATCTGCTCTGAGGCGTCCCGTCCCCGCAGACGCCTGGGCCGCAGACAACCGCGCGACTGGTTCCGAGGCGCGCCAGGATTATTGGCGCTTACCTGGGCGGCCCGGCCCGTGCCTCCGGGTGGGCGCCTACCCCGGCCCCGCCTGAATCTTCGGCATTGGCCTACAGGCCCATAGAGGCTGTGGCCTGTAAGGGGATGCTTTAAAGTTGCGGGGTGGATAGCGCAACCCTGGGCATCACAGAAATTGATTGCACGATGACCATAATAGTGGCCTTCTAAATAAAGGTATTTAAGGACAGAGGACATACTCAATCAAGACTTGGAGCTTGCGTATTTAGCCAGCGCAGAAAGGCAAGTGGGGAGGTTTTGATTCCCAACGGGGAAGAGAGTGCAAAAAGAGAAAAAGGGAAGCCCCAAAAGGTTTCAGGTCAAGTTTCCTCCTCCTTAAGGGAAAGTGAGTCTGGACGATGTTGGTCCTCCTTGAAAACGTGGCCTGGAGGTGGCTGAGGGGGCCTGGCGGGTGGTGCCCTGGAGGAGCTGTGCTTTTGCTGCCTTTCCCCTCTGGGCTGTGGCTGCAGCCCTGCTGAGCTGGGGGCGGCGCCAGGCAGCAGAGTTGCTGCTTGCAGTCCCCAGAGTACAGTGAGATCACGGGAGAGCAGGGGATGATTTGAGAGGAAATGTTAAATGCCAGTAAATCTTATCCTGCGTGACGAGAGATGTCCTATAGAGGCAGAGGTTCATGTTCTTACCTTAAGATGTTCTGAGGTCGGCAGGGAGTGTGGAGAAGGTCCTGCAGGGAAGAGGCCCCAGACCAGCATCTCAAAAGTTGAGGAGAGACAGCCACAGGATGAAAGAACAGCAAAGACAAAGGAGTCGTCTTGCTGACACCCTTATGGGCAGTTGGGCTGGGAGAGGAGCTAAGGAACCTTTGGAAATTTTCCGTAGAGTGGCCACGCCCAAAATTCCCTCAGTTGTCCGCAAAGACCCACAGGCCTGGCCACGGGCCAGTATTCAGTCTCCTCGTGGAAAGAGAAATGAGAAAGCAAGAGAGAAGGAAGTTAGACTGTGGCTGACATTCCTAGGGCTCAGTGCCCCCGGGGATCAACCAGAGCCCTCCTGCAAGACCTGCCCTCCTGCAAGACCTGCCCTCCTGCAAGACCTGCCCTCTGACTCTTAAGAGTAGCAGCCCCGCTTTTCGCATTTAAATGGCTGACGGAGGCCTACTGTTTGTATGCTAAAGGAGGAAAAAAAAAGAAAAAAAAAACGATGAAGGCCCATAGGGTGGGCAAGTAGAAAGGCACAGATAATATTTACCTCTCCTTCAATCTCCAGCGAGCCCCCAAATGACGTAGGTGATGTTGGATCTGCCGGCAGTTTCTGAGTGTGGGCCGTGATCCTGTCTCGTGAAGCCGAAGAATGGAAACAGGGACCAGGGAGAGGCAAAGAGTTTTTAAAAAGAGGATAGTTTATTAGAGGCAGGAGAAGAGGTTGCGGCTCCCGAGCAGGAGGGGTCCCGCATGGGGGGTGCCCCATGACTGAGGCAAAAGCTCTTACTTTTATACCTTCCCTTGCCTGCTTGGGGAAGGGGAGCTGTTTGAAGAAGGGAACCTGTTTGAAGAAGGGAACTGGTGCCTTCTAATGAAATTCGTCTACCAGGTTTGTTCCGCTTGCCCATCCTAAAGGAATTAGCAAAGTAACCCACTCTTTATCTCTGGGATCTGCTCCATTTGACAGGCCAAAATGAATTTTATGATTAACCTCAAGGCCTTGTTACATTATGTCCTGGAGCGAAGGAGTGATTTCAAAACCTGAAGTTTTAGGATATGACTGTCTTTGTCTATTCCACCAGGGACCTCCCTGTGTACCTAGGGACACGCTGACTCTCCTGGATCACTGTTTGCCATAGGTTAGAAAAAGCACTAATAGACTTTGTTTTCTAGAGAAGTTTTAGATTGAAAGGAAAATCGAGCAGAAAGTATAGCGTTCTCACGTATTCCCTTCCCCTTATCTCTCCAGCTTCCCCTGTTAGTAACATCTTGTCTGGTGTGGTACCTTTGTTACAATAGATGAACCGATGTCGACACCTTATTAACTCAATTCCATAGTTTCCATTTAGTTCACTCTTTTATTGTACAGTTCTATGGATTCTGACAAACGCGTAACGTCATTTATCCACCACGATAGTATCATCCGGAATAATTTCACTGCCCTAGAGATACTTTAGGTATTCACCTATTGTGATCTCTCTAGTTCTCTCAAGCCCCGGAAACTACTAATCTATTTACTGTCTCTGTAGTTCTTCCTTTCTCAGAATGTCACGTAGTTAGAATCATGTAATGCGTCGCCTTTTCAGACTGGCTTCTTTCACTTAGCGGTATGCATTTAAGGTTTCTCCGGGTCTTTTAGTATCTTGGCAGCTAATTTCATCACTAAATAATGTTTTATTTTCCGGATATAGGACACTTTGTTTATCCATTCACCCGGGGAAAGCTATCTTGGTTGCTTTCCATTTTTGGCAATTATGTATAACACCGCCGTAAACATCTGTGTGCACCTCTCAGCTGTGTCTGTCTATTCTGCCGCTAAACCTACCCACTGAGTTCTTAAGCTCATTGCGTTTTTCAGTTCTAGAGTTCAGAGAGTAACACACGCACAGATGTGGCGTGATCTCCTGGCAGCAGGGGTCGATCGGAAGAAAATAGACCGACAAGCCAATGCACTCCTGCTGGAACTCTGGAAACAGTTGCGTCCGGAACAATTCCGGAGAAGCCTAAAGGAGAAGTCTGGGAAAGCGCGACCCGTGTCCCTCCAGGACTTCATGCAGCCCCTTGAGGCCGACTCCTTTCAGCTCGATTACGGATTACAGGTGGGGCCAAGGTACCCGGTCAGAGGGGATGAGCAGGGACCGGAGGCCCCACGTGGAGCTGTCCATCCACCGGTCCCCTTCTAATGTGCGGAGGGTTTTGGCCCTAGTGGACACTGGCGCAGACTGCAGTCTTGTTGATGGGAACCCAGAACTGTTCCCCGGACCAGCAATCTGCATTGATGGCTACGCGGGAAAGACTGTGACTGTGAAAGCCGTCTCCTTACCACTGGGTATAGGAAGGCTTCCGCCTCGTACCTACAAGGTTTATGTCTCCCCCCGTTGCGGAGAATATTCATTCTAGGGGTGGACGTGCTACATGGCCTCAGCTGACAGACATCGGTAGGAGAGTTCCGTCCCTGGATCCCGGTGGTGAAAGCGGTGACACGCGGGCATGCTCACCACCCTCCTCAAGTGTTGCCACAGCCCTGGAGCGTGGTTACAGTGCGACAGTACCTCCTGCCCTCCTGGCAGGAGGAGACTGGTGGTACCCTAAGAGGTCCAGGAAGTCTGGCTGTGCCCAGGAGGACTGCCGGTGCCCTGAGAAACCGTGGCTGTGCCCAGGATATTGCATTCACCTCCAGGCTCCTCGCACAGGGACCCTCGGGGAAGCCGCTTGTGGCGTAGATTGTGAGGCGAGATCCTGTAGGGGTGGAGTGTGGGGACAGAGCCCCAGAGAGCAGTGTCCAGGCTCTCGGCCTCAGCGGAGGGGTGCTGGCTCGGGTAGTAGATGGCCGTCAGCTGTGGCTGGTTGGCCGTCAGCTGTAACCATGGAGCCCTTGGCCACTAATATAACTGCGGTGGCTTCGGAGGAGAGTCGAGGAGAGTCGGTCGGTTTGGCAGCAAAGCGGACAGCAGGTCGCACGTCTTGTGAACTCAGCCTCCGGTGAGACCTTAGTGGTATGACTCCCCTACCTATGGCTACGTGGGTATTCCTTTTGGCCTCACCACATCCCTGCGTTCTTATGTGGGAGCGGGAGCAGAGACCCTGCAGGCCTCCCCGCACTACAGGGGGCTTAAAACTTCTTCAGGGAGGGGGCTTAAAACTTGTATGGTGACGGGACTTTAAACATCGAAAGCGAGGGGTTGAAAACTTTTAACCGAGGGGACATAAAACTTCTATTCTGAGAGGCCTTAAAACTTCTATAGTGAGGGTTCTTAAAACTTTTATAGTGAAGGGGCTTTAAACTTCTCTAGTGAGGGGTACTTAAAACTCATATAGTGAGGGGGCTTAAAACTTCCACAGTGAGGGGGCTTATTCTTCTATAGTGAAGAGACTTGAAAGTTCTTCACTGAGGGGGCTTCAAACTTCTATGTTAAGGGGGCTTTAAACTCCTATACTGAGGAGGCTTAAAACTTCTAACAGTGAGGGTGGCTTAAAACTTCCATAGTGAGGGGACTTAAAACTGCGGTTCTGAGCGAACTTAAAACTTCTATAGTGAGGGGCTTAAAACTTCTATACTGAAGGGGCTTAAAACTTCTAGAGTGAGTGGATTTAAAACTTCTTTACTGAGGGTGACTGAGACTTCTATACTAAGGGGACATAAAACTTCTACAGTGAGTGAACGTAGAACTTCTATTCTGAGTGGACTTAAAACTTTTGTAGTGAGGGGACTTATAAGTCATATACTGAGGGGTTTAAAACTTGTATCCTGAGGGGGCTAAAAACTTCTATATTGAGGGGCTTAAAATTCTATACGGAGTGTGCTTCAAACTTCTATAGTGAGGGGGCTTCAAACTTCCTATGGCGAGGGGACTTAAAGTGCTATTCTGAGGGGACATAAAACTTCTATAGCGAGGGGACTTAAAACTTATGTATGAGGGGTTAAAAGTGTATACTGAAGGGGGGCTAAAACTTCAATAGTGGGGGGGAGTTGAAGCTTCCAAAGTGAGGGGATTCAAAACTTCTTTACTGAGGGACTTAAAACTTCTATTCTGATGGTCCTTAAAACTTCTATAGTGAGGGCTTAAACTGCTATTCTGAGGGACTTTAACTTCTATCGTGAGGGAAGTTAAAACTTCTACTCTTAGGGCACTCTAGAACTTCTATAGTGAGGGACTTAAAGCTCATATAGTGAGGGGTTTAAAACTTGTATACTAAAGGAGCTTAACACTTCGATCGTAGGGAGCTGAAAACTTCTATGCTGAGGGGGCTTAAACTTCTTTAGTGAGGGGGCTTAAAACTTGTATGGTGATGGACTTTAAACATCCAAAGTGAGGGGTTTAAACTCCTTAACTGAAGGGACGTAAAACTTCTATTCTGAGAGGCCTTAAAACTTGTATAGTGAGGGGGCTAAAACTTCTTTAGTGAGGAACGTAAAACTTGTATTCTGAGGGGCACTTAAAACTTCTGTGCTCAGGGCACTCAAAACTTCTATAGTGAGGGGCCTTAAAAAACTCATAGAGTGAGGGGTTTAAAACTTGTATCCTGAGGGGGCTTAAAAGTTCGATAGTAGGGAGTGAAAACTTCTATGCTGAGGGGGCTTAAAACTCCTTTAGTGAGGGGGCTTAAAACTTTTATGGTGACGGGACTTTGAACATCCAAAGTGAGGGGTTAAAACTTCTTAACTGAGGGCATGTAAAACTTGTATTCTGAGCGAGCGGACTTAAACTTGTGTAGTGGAGGGGCTTAAAACTCATATACTGAGGGGTTCAAAACTTGTATCCTGAGGGGGCTTAAAAGTTCCATATTGAGGGGCCTTAAAACTTCTATAGTGAGGGGACTTGAAACTCATATAGTGAGGGGGCTGAAAACTTCTTTAGTGTGGGGGCTTAAAACTGCTATTCTGAGGGGACTTAAAACTTCTATAGTGAGGGGGCTTAAAACTGCTATTCTGAGGGGACTTGAAACTCATATAGTGAGGGGGCTGAAAACTTCTATAGTGTGAGGGCTCAAAACTCCTAGACTTAGGGTCCTTAAGCATCTATAGTGAGGGGTCTTAAAACTTCTACAGTGAGGGGAGTTTAAGCTTCCAAAGTGAGGGGATTAAAACTTCTTTACTGAGGGGACATAAAACTTCTATTCTGAGAGGCCTTGAACTTCTATAGTGAGGGGGCTTAAAACTTCTATACTGAAGGGGCTTAAAACTTCTATAGTGAGGGTCCTTAAAACTTCTATAGAGAGGGAGCTTAAAACTGCTATTCTGAGGGGACTTAAAACTGCTATTCTGAGGGGACTTAAAACTTCTATAGTGAGGGGAATTAAAACTCATATAGTGAGGGGTTTTAAACTTGTATACTGAAGGGGCTTAAAACTTCTATAGTGGGGGCTGAAAACTTCTATTGTTAGGGGGCATAGAACTTCTTTAGTGAGGGGGTTAAAACTTCTATTCTGAGGGGATTTAAAATTTCTACAGTGGGGGAATGAATACAGATGTAGTTAGGGGGCTTACAACGTGTATACTGAGGGGGCTTAATACTTCTACAGTGAGGGGGCTGAAAACTTCTATAGTGTGAGGGCTCAAAACTCCTAGACTTTGGGTCCTTAAGCATCTACAGTGAGGGATCTTAAAACTTCTACAGTGAGGGGAGTTTAAGCTTCCAAAGTGAGGGGATTAAAACTTCTTTACTGAGGGAACTTAAAACTTCTATTCTGAGAGGCCTTGAACTTCTATAGTGAGGGGGCTTAAAACTTCTATACTGAGGGGGCTTAAAACTTCTATAGTGAGGGTCCTTAAAACTTCTATAGTGAAGGGACTTAAAACTGCTATTCTGAGGGAACTTAAAACTTCTATAGAGAAGGAGCTTAAAACTGCTATTCTGAGGGGACTTAAAACTTCTATAGTGAGGGGAATTAAAACTCATATAGTGAGGGGTTTTAAACTTGTATACTGAAGGGGCTTAAAACTTCTATAGTGGGGGCTGAAAACTTCTATTGTTAGGGGGCATAGAACTTCTTTAGTGAGGGGGTTTAAAACTTCAATTCTGAGGGGATTTAAAATTTCTACAGTGGGGGAATGAATACAGATGTAGTTAGGGGGCTTACAACGTGTATACTGAGGGGGCTTAATACTTCTACAGTGAGGGGGCTGAAAACTTCTATAGTGTGAGGGCTCAAAACTCCTAGACTTTGGGGCCTTAAACATCTATAGTGAGGGGTCTTAAAACTTCTACAGTGAGGGGAGTTTAAGCTTCCAAAGTGAGGGGATTAAAACTTCTTTCCTGAGGGGACTTAAAACTTCTATTCTGAGGGTCCTTAAAACTTCTATACTGTGGGGACTTGAAACTCATATAGTGAGGGGTTTAAAACTTGTATACTGAAGGGGCTTAAAACTTCGATAGTGGGGAGCTGAAAACTTCTATGCTGAGGGTGCTTAAGACTTCTTTAGTGAGGGGGCTTAAAACTTGTATGTTGACGGGACTTTAAACATCCAAAGTGAGGGGTTTAAACCTCCTTAACTGAGGGGACATAAAACTTCTATTCTGAGAGGTCTTAAAACTTCTATAATGAGGGGTTTAAAACTTCTAATCTGAAGGGGCTTTAAACTTCTATAGTGAGGGGACTTAAAACTCATAGTGAGGAGGCTAAAACTTCTTTAGTGAGGGAAGTTAAAACTTGTATTCTGAGGGAACTTAAAACTTCTATAGTGAGGGGACTTAAAACTCATATAATGAGGGGTTGAAAACTTGTATACTGAAGCAGGTTAAAACTTCGATAGTAGGGAGCTGAAAACTTCTATGCTGAGGGGGATTAAAACTTCTTTAGTGAGGGGG
Organism: Rhinolophus ferrumequinum; assembly: GCF_004115265.2. NCBI lineage: Eukaryota > Metazoa > Chordata > Mammalia > Chiroptera > Rhinolophidae > Rhinolophus > Rhinolophus ferrumequinum. Next base: position 19,467 of record NW_022680367.1, read on the forward strand.
CTTAAAACTTCTTCAATGAGGGGCTGAAAATTTCTACAGTGAGGGGGCTTAAAACTGCTATTCTGAGCGGACTTTAAACTTGTATAGTGAGGGGACTTGAAACTTCTATTCTCAGGGCACTTAAAACTTCTATAGTGAGGGGACTTAGAACTCATATAGTGAGGTGTTTAAAACTTGTATACTGAAGGGGCTTAAAACTTCGATAGTGGGAGCTGAAAACATCTATGCTGAGGGGGCTTAAAACTTCTTTAGTGAGGGGGCGTAAAACTTTTATGGTGACGGGACTTTGAACATCCAAAGTGAGGGGTTTAAAACTCCTTAACTGAGGGCATGTAAAACTTTATTCTGAGCGGACTTAAAACTTGTGTAGTGAGGGGGCTTAAAACTCATATACTGAGGGGTTCAAATCTTGTATCCTGAGGGGGCTTAAAAGTTCCATATTGAGGGGCCTTAAACTTCTATAGTGAGGGGACTTGAAACTCATATAGTGAGGGGTGTAAAACTTCTTTAGTGTGGGGGCTTAAAACTGCTATTCTGAGGGGACTTAAAACTTCTATAGTGAGGGGGCTTAAAACTGCTATTCTGAGGGGACTTAAAACTTCTATAGCGAGGGGAATTAAAACTTATATAGTGAGGGATTTAAAACTTGTGTACTGAAGGGGCTTAAAACTTCTATAGTGGGTACTGAAAACTTCTATACTTAAGGGGCATAGAACTTCTTTAGTGAGGGGGTTTAAAACTTCTATTCTGAGGGGATTTTAAATTTCTACAGTGGGGGACTGAATACAAATGTAGAGAGGGGGCTTACAACGTGTATACTGAGGGGGCTTAAAACTTGTACAGTGAGGGGCTGAATACTTCTACAGTGAGGGGGCTGAAAACTTCTATAGTGTGAGGGCTCAAAACTCCTAGACTTAGGGTCCTTAAACATCTATAGTGAGGGGACTTAAATCTCATACAGTGAGGGGGCTGGAAACTTCTTTATTGAGGGGGCTTTAAACTTCTATGCTGAGGGGGGCTTAAAACTTCTTTAGTGAGGGGGCTTAACACTTGTATGGTGATGGGACTTTAAACATCCAAAGTGAGGGGTTTAAAACTCCTTAACTGAGGGGACATAAAACTTCTATTCTGAGAGGCCTTGAACTTCTATAGTGAGGGGGCTTAAAACTTCTATACTGAAGGGGCTTTAAACTTCTATAGTGAGGGTCCTTAAAACTTCTATAGTGAAGGGACTTAAAACTGCTATTCTGAGGGAACTTAAAACTTCTATAGAGAGGGAGCTTAAAACTGCTATTCTGAGGGGACTTAAACTTCTACAGTGAGGGGAATTAAAACTCATATAGTGAGGGGTTTTAAACTTGTATACTGAAGGGGCTTAAAACTTCTATAGTGGGGGCTGAAAACTTCTATAGTTAGGGGGCATAGAACTTCTTTAGTGAGGGGGTTTAAAACTTCTATTCTGAGGGGATTTAAAATTTCTACAGTAGGGGACTGAATACAAATGTATTGAGGGGGCTTACAACGTCTATACTGAGGGGGCTTAAAACTTGTACAGTGAGGGGGCTGAAAACTTCTATAGTGTGAGGGCTCAAAACTCCTAGACTTAGGGGCCTTAAACATCTATAGTGAGGGGTCTTAAAACTTCTACAGTGAGGGGAGTTTAAGCTTCCAAAGTGAGGGGATTAAAACTTCTTTACTGAGGGGACTTAAAACTTCTACAGTGAGGGAGCTTAAAACTGCTATTCTGAGGGGACTTAAAACTTCTATAGTGAGGGGACTTAAATCTCATATAGTGAGGGGTTTAAAACTTGTATACTGAAGGGGCTTAAAACTTCTATAGTTGGGGCTGAAAATTTCTATAGTTAGGGTGCTATGCCGTATCAGGCCCTCTGGCCGGGAGAACAGGGGGGCCTTGATGAACTGTGCTTCCTGGGTGAACAGAGATGCACAGTGGTAGCCCCTCCAGCAGGATCTGGGAGAGTCACTGGGCCTGAGCAGGCCTGCTTCCTCCTGTATTTCGCCAGCTATGGATTCGTGCTGGGAGCCGCAAGGACAGCTGGTGCAGGACCGTTCCATACAGCACGTATGGCAGCGAGGTCTGGGATGGCCTCCGTCTCACCTCCCTGAAGTGCTCTGTGGATGCTCTGGAGTGCAGCTTGCCTCTCCGCGTCTAGGTGTTCTCCTGTGACTCGGAAACCCAGCTCAGGGGGTGTTGGCAGACTCAGAGGGTCCCCTCGCCTGTGCGGCAGAAGACAAGTCTTTCGTTTTCGGGGCCTGGAACGGTCACATGTGGGTGAGACCGTCTGTCTGGGTTCGCTTCTGCCCCTTTGTTCCATCTGCCTCCTTTTCACGCTGGCACTTGTGGGAAAGGCCGGGAGCCGAGGAGGGAGAAGGACCCTCCTGGCTCACTTTTTTGGAGGATTTCTGGCATGGGCGAGCAGCACGGGATGTGGCTGTTACGCCTCTTCCTCTTGCGCCGGCGGGAAACCTCGAGTGGCGCTGTATGAGCTCGTGATGGCATTCTTGTGGGGCAGGAGATTTAGCACGGAGGTCTGGGATTTCTTGTCACCCTGGCTTCCTGAGATCTCCGTATGGGGTATTCTTTGCAGAAGCCCAGCCTGGGAATGAAGCAAGAGACGGCCAGGGCCCTGAATGCAGACCGTGCTCGCCAGTGTCATCGGGGTTCCTTCCCGTGTCTCCTGAGATCTCCGCATGGAGGGTTCTCGGCAGAGTCCCAGGCCTGGGCACGAAGAAAGAGTGGCCT
>NW_022680368.1:0-28126 GCF_004115265.2 Rhinolophus ferrumequinum
ACTCCTTAACTGAGGGCATGTAAAACTTTATTCTGAGCGGACTTAAAACTTGTGTAGTGAGGGGGCTTAAAACTCATATACTGAGGGGTTCAAATCTTGTATCCTGAGGGGGCTTAAAAGTTCCATATTGAGGGGCCTTAAACTTCTATAGTGAGGGGACTTGAAACTCATATAGTGAGGGGCTGAAAACTTCTTTAGTGTGGGGGCTTAAAACTGCTATTCTGAGGGGACTTAAAACTTCTATAGTGAGGGGGCTTAAAACTGCTATTCTGAGGGGACTTAAAACTTCTATAGCGAGGGGAATTAAAACTTATATAGTGAGGGATTTAAAACTTGTGTACTGAAGGGGCTTAAAACTTCTATACTGAAGGGGCTTAAAACTTCTATACTTAAGGGGCATAGAACTTCTTTAGTGAGGGGGTTTAAAACTTCTATTCTGAGGGGATTTTAAATTTCTACAGTGGGGGACTGAATACAAATGTAGAGAGGGGGCTTACAACGTGTATACTGAGGGGGCTTAAAACTTGTACAGTGAGGGGCTGAATACTTCCACAGTGAGGGGGCTGAAAACTTCTATAGTGTGAGGGCTCAAAACTCCTAGACTTAGGGTCCTTAAACATCTATAGTGAGGGGACTTAAATCTCATACAGTGAGGGGGCTGGAAACTTCTTTATTGAGGGGGGCTTTAAACTTCTATGCTGAGGGGGCTTAAAACTTCTATAGTGAGGGGGCTTAACACTTGTATGGTGATGGGACTTTAAACATCCAAAGTGAGGGGTTTAAAACTCCTTAACTGAGGGGACATAAAACTTCTATTCTGAGAGGCCTTGAACTTCTATAGTGAGGGGGCTTAAAACTTCTATACTGAAGGGGCTTTAAACTTCTATAGTGAGGGTCCTTAAAACTTCTATAGTGAAGGGACTTAAAACTGCTATTCTGAGGGAACTTAAAACTTCTATAGAGAGGGAGCTTAAAACTGCTATTCTGAGGGACTTAAACTTCTACAGTGAGGGGAATTAAAACTCATATAGTGAGGGGTTTTAAACTTGTATACTGAAGGGGCTTAAAACTTCTATAGTGGGGGCTGAAAACTTCTATAGTTAGGGGGCATAGAACTTCTTTAGTGAGGGGGTTTATAACTTCTATTCTGAGGGGATTTAAAATTTCTACAGTACGGGACTGAATACAAATGTATTGAGGGGGCTTACAACGTCTATACTGAGGGGGCTTAAAACTTGTACAGTGAGGGGGATGAAAACTTCTATAGTGTGAGGGCTCAAAACTCCTAGACTTAGGGGCCTTAAACATCTATAGTGAGGGGTCTTAAAACTTCTACAGTGAGGGGAGTTTAAGCTTCCAAAGTGAGGGGATTAAAACTTCTTTCATGAGGGGACTTAAAACTTCTACAGTGAGGGAGCTTAAAACTGCTATTCTGAGGGGACTTAAAACTTCTATAGTGAGGGGAATTAAAACTCATATAGTGAGGGGTTTAAAACTTGTATACTGAAGGGGCTTAAAACTTCTATAGTTGGGGCTGAAAATTTCTATAGTTAGGGTGCTATGCCGTATCAGGCCCTCTGGCCGGGAGAACAGAGGTCTGATGAACTGTGCTTCCTGGGTGACAGAGATGCACAGTGGTAGCCCCTCCAGCAGGATCTGGGAGAGTCACTGGGCCTGAGCAGGCCTGCTTCCTCCTGTATTTCGCCAGCTATGGATTCGTGCTGGGAGCCGCAAGGACAGCTGGTGCAGGACCGTTCCATACAGCACGTATGGCAGCGAGGTCTGGGATGGCCTCCGTCTCACCTCCCTGAAGTGCTCTGTGGATGCTCTGGAGTGCAGCTTGCCTCTCCGCGTCTAGGTGTTCTCCTGTGACTCGGAAACCCAGCTCAGGGGGTGTTGGCAGACTCAGAGGGTCCCCTCGCCTGTGCGGCAGAAGACAAGTCTTTCGTTTTCGGGGCCTGGAACGGTCACATGTGGGTGAGCCGTCTGTCTGGGTTCGCTTCTGCCCCTTTGTTCCATCTGCCTCCTTTTCACGCTGGCACTTGTGGGAAAGGCCGGGAGCCGAGGAGGGAGAAGGACCCTCCTGGCTCACTTTTTTGGAGGATTTCTGGCATGGGCGAGCAGCACGGGATGTGGCTGTACGCCTCTTCCTCTGCGCCGGCGGGAAACCTCGAGTGGCGCTGTATGAGCTCGTGATGGCATTTCTTGTGGGGCAGGAGATTAGCACGGAGGTCTGGGATTTCTTGTCACCCTGGCTTCCTGAGATCTCCGTATGGGGTATTCTTTGCAGAAGCCCAGGCCTGGGAATGAAGCAAGAGACGGCCAGGGCCCTGAATGCAGACCGTGCTCGCCCAGTGTCATCGGGGTTCCTTCCCGTGTCTCCTGAGATCTCCGCATGGAGGGTTCTCGGCAGAGTCCCAGGCCTGGGCACGAAGAAAGAGTGGCCTCTCTGGACCCCCAGGGGCCTAAATGCGGACCGGGAAGCCCCAGTGCCATCGGGGTTCCTTCCGTGAGTGGCCTGCTTCACTCTGAGTGCAGGGTCTTCCTCCTGCTTCGGTGCCCCTTTGGCCCTCAACAGGCTCTGCTCTGTGCAGGTGCTGGGGGCACCCCGGGGTGTTGTGAGGGGCATGTGGGTGTCTACCTGGTCCTGTGCCACACAGTGACTGGCTCTGCCCACCGGAGACACTGAGCTGCAGGCTATCTGTAAGTGCAGAGCAGACAGCACCGCTTCCCTCTGATGGCCATGCCTGCCGATTGAGACGAGGGACCCCAGAAAAGTGCGCAGCGTTTGAGAGAGCATGGAACATCGCCGCCGAGACGCTGTGAGGAAGCACGACGGCAAACTCATCAGATACCTGCAGTTTGGCCTGCGAGAGAACGGAGGGGCACGGACCGCTGTGTGAGGATGGCGGGCCAAATGAACGTGGTGGGCATGGCGAGCGCAGTGGTGCTGGCGCTCGGGTGCCCGGGGCGGGCGTGGGGGACAGATCCTGCCCTGATAAGCGCCCATGGGTCACTTGGGTGAGGTCTGTCTTTGGACCCACAGCAGGCTCCTAGCTAGCTCCTTCAGCTGTCAACAGGGCTGAAGGCGAAGTGCCCACCGTTGGGCCTGTTGCCGGGATGCAGCAGGGAACAATGGGCGCGCGTGCCCGAGACCGCCAGAAGCGCGCGGGGGCGCGCTCGCGCGCACGGGACGCCGGGCGGGCGGCGCGGGGGCGCGAGCAGGGAGACTCAGGGTCAAGGGGGCACGCAGAGGGTCCTCAGCGGATTCGGGAGGACCTGGGGCAAGCAGAGGTGTGGCTCCCCCGGCGGGGCACTCCCAGATGTGCTGAGGGGTGGAGGTGTTTGCTTCCGGGCCAGGAGCAGCAGCCTTTTGACTGGCCTCAGCCCTTTCTCCCCTGGGGGCCGCACAGCTGTGGGGAACTTAACTGTACAGCAGGGGGTCCCTCCCAGCAGAAGGGAAACCCTGCTCCTCAGGGGTCGCCCCGGGATAAATGTATCCTTTACATAAAATGTTTCACTGTGGGGGAAAAAAAAAAAAGAGGAAACTCCTCCTTATGACCCACTAAATTCATTTCATGAGCAGCAGTAGGAAAACACACAGTGTTACTTACTAAATGATACAAAACTCATCTGAGTTGGAAAGAGAAAAGATGATCGTGGGCAATCCAAATGAATTGCCTGAACATAATATTGTAAAAATGACTTAAAGTTAAATCCTTGAATAGTAAAGGTTATGGTTCAAGTTTTTGTTAAACTGAATCTTGTTAGATTTATAATGACTTTCAGAACAAGGATAATGAGTAACCCAGTGCGTCCATAAAAATAAGATTCAAGAAACCCAAAAAGCGGCAGAGGGCGTTCAGTCCCACAGTGTTGATCCAATTCCACTGGAGTCTGTTGTACCGCTTACACACAGCCGTGGTTACATTTCAGCACATAGAGAATTCCATCCAGGGTGTCAACACAAGCTAAAAGCGTGTACTAAGGGAATAAACTGTTCGTACTTTATCATTTGTGACACCTCCCTCCCCCCAAAGGAAGTTACAAGAGCTGAGTGGTGTTATTTTGGAATGATACCAAGATTACCCACAGCTGGCAGAAGCTTCCAGATGTTCAGAAGGTGCTCTCTACTGGGTCAGAGGAGACGGTATTCTGGGAAAGGTCACCGATGGAGGAGGAAGTTGACATCTGCAGATGAGCCGAATGGGCGTGTAGCAAAGGGCCAGATGAGCACCTTGAGCAGTCGAAGCCCAGAAAAGATTAAGATGCTCGTCTACCCCGTAACTCAAACTTGAGGAAAACTAAACTGATCTGGCCCCCAATGACTTCTTTCTTTACCTGAAGAGCAAGGAAATATTGCAAGGAAGACATGTGGGTGACGTTCAGGACATCCAGGGTAATACGAGGACAGCTCTGATGTGGCCGTTCCGGGAAAGGAGTTCCGCGCTCCATCGCTTTGAAGGGTGGACTAGGCGCTTGTGTCCGTGCATAGCCTCCCAAGGGGAGCACTTCGAAGGTGACCGTAAGTGATGCTCAGCAATGAGGTACGTGGCGCTCTTTCTAGGATGAGTTCTCGAACCTAAATGTCAGTCTGTTCATAGTTCACTTGATGATTGAGACAGCCTTTTGAAGAGAGTTTTACATTTATATTTACTGGACGTGGATATATCTTCCTCTAGGTAACAAGAATACATGAAAGAGAAACTAGAACTGGGTCATTACCACCACCAGATAGGTGGGTGACAGAGATGCTCACACTTGGGAGAAGACGTACAAATATAATCATATGTCGATAGCGGGATATGAATATAGATCTGAAAAGCACCTTGTGTTTTCCCATCACAGCCTGCCAGGGACTGCTGGTCCTCAGCTATGAGAGGAGGCTTCTTTTGAAGTGGCTGTGTCTCTGCTGTGCACAGCAGATGCCACTGCACTTGAACCGCCCACTACTACCTCCCACCCGGCCCCTAGCTCGGCCTCGGGAGGGTGGTGTTTTGGGGGACATTGCTAAAATCAGGCATTTCTTCTCTTCTCCAGGTGAAGAGTTCTTCAGGGATTAAGGAGAAGCCTTTAGTTCTTCACTTAGTTGGGCAACAGAGGGCACTAGAGATCATTAAATGTCCACGTTTCTAAACACCACCAGTTTTTACCAATAGCAGAAATCAGCCTGGGTCTGTGGCGGAAGCCACATTCTTGCCACCACCCTCAAAATCCCTCGTTCCCTTTTCCTTCATGTATACTCCTTCCGGCCGCGGAACTCTCCCCCTGGGCCAGTTAAACCTTCCTCGCTCCCTCTGCGTGTTGAGTATTGCTGGAGAGGTCCCCCAAACATGTCTTTCGGGAGCGACTGTGAACTCGTGATGAGATCGCCGCACGGTCCCGGACCAACGTAGTTTGTTCTCAGTTTTCCTTCAGCGTCATAAACGTCACAAACCCTGTCCTCTGTAGTGAAGTGTTCCATACATATAGGTGGCGAAGGAGTGATTTCAAAACCTGAAGTTTTAGGACAGGACTCTCTGTTTATTCCACCGGGGACCTGCCTGTCTACCTAGGGACATGCGAACTCTGCCCTATGGATCCCCCCTCTGAAGAGGAAAGCCTAACTGCCCTGAGGGGATAGGGGCGACGACCGCTCTGTCTGCTTCAGGCTGAGGAGGGACATAGAGAGAGACCGGCAGCTAGGGCTCGTCCATAGGTCTATCGAAGTGTCCCCGGTAGATGAGCATGTCCAGATGAGGAGTTTGTTGCTTTGGAGGCCGTCGTAGCCAGCTAGTGAGTGGTCCTCAAGCAGAGATTACACCGTAGGCAGCAGCAAGAGATGATTCCTGTCATAATGAATAACAGAAATATGAGAAAGGCTTCTTTAAGTCCTGTTATGCTAGGAAGCCAGCAAGTAAGGAAGGACAAATCTAAACCAAAGAATCTCGTTTTTCGTTTAATCTTGGAAACCTTTAAGTAACTGTGAACTATCAGAGAGACTGAAACAGCATAACCCTTTCCACTTTGTATGTTTTTGATTGTGTTTGAGAAGTAGATAATGGATGGCAGCTTTGTTTCGGAACTCTTATTCTGACCTGTCCTGACTTTTGTCTCATGGCATGGATAGCCTGTGAGGTGCGTTTTGGGTTGTTGTTATCGAGTAAGCTCTTTGACTACCTAGGCTTTTGTATGTCCTTTTCTATAAAAGAACTCTCATCCGTGAAGAGCGTCCAATGTGGGTTGTCTCGGGGTATTTTTTTGTACATGTGTTTTAGCAGTAGAGGCTGGAATTAACACCCATTGGCAGTTAATTCTTCCTCTGTCTCTGGGAGGAAGGCAGCAAGATTAAGGGCGGAGCAGGTCCCTACTTGAATGACAGGACCTTTGAAGAAGGCCTGATGTTGTAGGAGGCGGCTATCAGTGAGCCTGTGACTTTTATGAGCATTGAAAAACCCTTGAATGTGGTGTGGGGCAGAAAGCAAACCGGTTAAGTCTTGTCCCATTGGGAGCTTGGTGGCTTTGGGAAGGAACTAGGATGGCAGCTGTAGCTGTGGCCTGGAGGCAAGCTGGTCGGCCGCGTGCTAAGTTGTCTGGTGTTTTACTGAATTAGTTTCCGAGTCTTCCTTAAGTTTAATTTTGTTTATTTTCTGTTTTCTTTAAGGTATAGACCAATGATAAGAAACAGGCTGAGCCAAATGAGCCCAAATCTGGGGGCTGTCTTTATCTTTACAAGCAAAGCAGTTTTCAGAGGAAGGAGGTCCAGAGTGAGCAGTTGAGACAGAATAAATGGCTTCTATGTCCATGAGGAAATGAACAGGCTTACCACCTCAGGGTCACCCACAGTTTTACCCCCTGTGATGAGAACAGCTTGGGAGCCACCGGGAACTTCAGGCCCAACAGTGAGGACTGCCATTCTTGGGGAGGGAGCTGCTCCTTGCTCCCTTCAGATCAAGGCATACTCTCTGGTGTAGTGTGCCCTTTAGTCTCTATAGGGGGCGCAGCAGTTTTGGAGGATTAGGAATCCAGTGATCTGGGCTTGTATATCCAGAGTAGGGTCTTTGATCTGGTGCTTTCTCTCTGGGGCCTTTGGGGTGTCCTGAGGTGGCTTCAGCCCTGGGTTGTCTATAACTGTGGCCAAAAGTCTGGCCTGTCTCTGTTCTTATGCTCTGGTCTCACTGTTCCTTTATTCCTCGTTTTTCTGTCTTGGCTGTCAAAGACTTTTAAACAGATTCCTGGCCCTTTGTAGGATCTGAGCCTCTTACTCGGGGCTGTCAGATTGGGTCAGAACCATTAGAATTCCCTGCCAGTTAGGGAAAAGCATTAGGCGAAGTTTCCTCTTAGTGGCCTATAGCTGATACTGAGGAAAGCACATGAACTGTAGCAGTTTTGCAATATAAAAATTTGCTTAACTGTCAGCAAAACTTAGTTTTTAGATTTAAGTTTTGAGTTACCAAGGATCTGACTGAGAAAATAGAAAACGTAGAAAATTATTCTGGTGACATACATACTGACAACCAAAAGTGAGCAATGAGCACTTCCACTGGCAAACCCAGGAATGTATTTGGCACCCTTTAAAAGCATAGGTGTTAGTAATAAAATATATTCATTAAGAGATCTTAATTTCTCTTAACGTTCGCGTGACAAGAAGTTAGAAAGAGATGAACTTATGTGGTACCTAATAATTAACACCTCAGGATTTTGTTGTTTTGCAATACCGAGGTATTGAAGCCATTTTCTTGACAAATTCAGTGGCAGAGGTATTCTGACTTTAGTATTTTGGGACTCCAATCTAAAGGCTGTTTCCCTGATGATGAATCTCACCGTGGGTGGTCGTTGTAGGACTTAGAGCAGCAGAGTAAGGGCGCTGGCTTGCGAATGAGCCATTTGGCTTTCAAAAGTGCCACTTTTTTTCCTTCAGTTACCTCAGCCTCACACATTCCTGTTTATAGGTGGATTTGGAGATGGGTGTTTGTTGAAGGGTCCTCCCCAGGAGAGGAGGATCCCGCTGGAGTTCTCTTGGAAGAGTCTCTTTAGGAGGGGTCTCCCTAGGGAGATTCACCTTAGAAGGAGACTCCTAGAAGGAGTCCCCTCAGGAGGAGTCCCCTTAAAAAGGGACTCATTGGGGGAAGGGAGGCAAGAGATCACAGCCAAAAGAGCCGGGTCAACTTTACACTTCTTGCAGAGATTTGGGTTGTCCCTCAGGGCAAAAAAAGCCTGAACATATGGAACTTCTGACCGTGTGCCCTCCTTTCTGCAAAACGGGTCTTGTTGCATGATAGTATTATAATTACTACTTCCCTCAGAAGGCCAAGTCTCCCCATCTTCCAATGAATATTTAGGCCAAACCTCTGAACAAAAGAAAATCAGGCGCTGTTTCTTCAAAGTCTGAGGGTCAAATTTGTCCCTGTGTTTCAAGATGCGGTCCAGGGGGGTGGAGGCGCGTGAGGGCTGATTGCCCATCGGAAAGGAAGGAAGAAGAGAAAGGCGTCCCTTCGCAATTCATCTCCCACAATCTGCTCTGAGGCGTCCCGTCCCCGCAGACGCCTGGGCCACAGACACCGCGCGACTGGTTCCGAGGCGCGCCAGGATTATTGGCGCTTACCTGGGCGGCCCGGCCCGTGCCTCCGGGTGGGCGCCTACCCCGGCCCCGCCTGAATCTTCGGCATTGGCCTACAGGCCCATAGAGGCTGTGGCCTGTAAGGGGATGCTTTAAAGTTGCGGGGTGGATAGCGCAACCCTGGGCATCACAGAAATTGATTGCACGATGACCATAATAGTGGCCTTCTAAATAAAGGTATTTAAGGACAGAGGACATACTCAATCAAGACTTGGAGCTTGCGTATTTAGCCAGCGCAGAAAGGCAAGTGGCGAGGTTTTGATTCCCAACGGGGAAGAGAGTGCAAAAAGAGAAAAAGGGGAGCCCCAAAAGGTTTCAGGTCAAGTTTCCTCCTTAAGGGAAAGTGAGTCTGGACGATGTTGGTCCTCCTTGAAAACGTGGCCTGGAGGTGGCTGAGGGGGCCTGGCGGGTGGTGCCCTGGAGGAGCTGTGCTTTTGCTGCCTTTCCCCTCTGGGCTGTGGCTGCAGCCCTGCTGAGCTGGGGGCGGCGCCAGGCAGCAGAGTTGCTGCTTGCAGTCCCCAGAGTACAGTGAGATCACGGGAGAGCAGGGGATGATTTGAGAGGAAATGTTAAATGCCAGTAAATCTTATCCTGCGTGACGAGAGATGTCCTATAGAGGCAGAGGTTCATGTTCTTACCTTAAGATGTTCTGAGGTCGGCAGGGAGTGTTGAGAAGGTCCTGCAGGGAAGAGGCCCCAGACCAGCATCTCAAAAGTTGAGGAGAGACAGCCACAGGATGAAAGAACAGCAAAGACAAAGGAGTCGTCTTGCTGGCACCCTTATGGGCAGTCGGGCTGGGAGAGGAGCTAAGGAACCTTTGGAAATTTTCCGTAGAGTGGCCACGCCCAAAATTCCCTCAGTTGTCCGCAAAGACCCACAGGCCTGGCCACGGGCCAGTATTCAGTCTCCTCGTGGAAAGAGAAATGAGAAAGCAAGAGAGAAGGAAGTTAGACTGTGGCTGACATTCCTAGGGCTCAGTGCCCCCGGGGATCAACCAGAGCCCTCCTGCAAGACCTGCCCTCCTGCAAGACCTGCCCTCCTGCAAGACCTGCCCTCTGACTCTTAAGAGTAGCAGCCCCGCTTTTCGCATTTAAATGGCTGACTGAGGCCTACTGTTTGTATGCTAAAGGAGGAAAAAAAAAGAAAAAAAAACGATGAAGGCCCATAGGGTGGGCAAGTAGAAAGGCACAGATAATATTTACCTCTCCTTCAATCCCCAGCGAGCCCCCAAATGACGTAGGTGATGTTGGATCTGCCGGCAGTTTCGGAGTGTGGGCCGTGATCCTGTCTCGTGAAGCCGAAGAATGGAAACACGGACCAGGGAGAGGCAAAGAGTTTTTAAAAAGAGGATAGTTTATTAGAGGCAGGAGAAGAGGTTGCTGCTCCCGAGCAGGAGGGGTCCCGCATGGGGGGTGCCCCATGACTGAGGCAAAAGCTCTTACTTTTATACCTTCCCTTGCCTGCTTGGGGAAGGGGAGCTGTTTGAAGAATGGAACCTGTTTGAAGAAGGGAACTGGTGCCTTTTAATGAAATTCCTCTACCAGGTTTGTTCCGCTTGCCCATCCTAAAGGAATTAGCAAAGTAACCCACTCTTTATCTCTGGGATCTGCTCCATTTGACAGGCCAAAATGAATTTTATGATTAACCTCAAGGCCTTGTTACATTATGTCCTGGAGCGAAGGAGTGATTTCAAAACCTGAAGTTTTAGGATATGACTGTCTTTGTCTATTCCACCAGGGACCTCCCTGTGTACCTAGGGACACGCTGACTCTCCTGGATCACTGTTTGCCATAGGTTAGAAAAACCACTAATAGACTTTGTTTTCTAGAGAAGTTTTAGATTGAAAGGAAAATCGAGCAGAAAGTATAGCGTTCTCACGTATTCCCTTCCCCTTATCTCTCCAGCTTCCCCTGTTAGTAACATCTTGTCTGGTGTGGTACCTTTGTTACAATAGATGAACCGATGTCGACACCTTATTAACTCAATTCCATAGTTTCCATTTAGTTCACTCTTTTATTGTACAGTTCTATGGATTCTGACAAACGCGTAACGTCATTTATCCACCACGATAGTATCATCCGGAATAATTTCACTGCCCTAGAGATACTTTAGGTATTCCACCTATTGTGATCTCTCTAGTTCTCTCAAGCCCCGGAAACTACTAATCTATTTACTGTCTCTGTAGTTCTTCCTTTCTCAGAATGTCACGTAGTTAGAATCATGTAATGCGTCGCCTTTTCAGACTGGCTTCTTTCACTTAGCGGTATGCATTTAAGGTTTCTCCGGGTCTTTTAGTATCTTGGCAGCTAATTTCATCACTAAATAATGTTTTATTTTCCGGATATAGGACACTTTGTTTATCCATTCACCCGGGGAAAGCTATCTTGGTTGCTTTCCATTTTTGGCAATTATGTATAACACCGCCGTAAACATCTGTGTGCACCTCTCAGCTGTGTCTGTCTATTCTGCCGCTAAACCTACCCACTGAGTTCTTAAGCTCATTGCGTTTTTCAGTTCTAGAGTTCAGAGAGTAACACACGCACAGATGTGGCGTGATCTCCTGGCAGCAGGGGTCGATCGGAAGAAAATAGACCGACAAGCCAATGCACTCCTGCTGGAACTCTGGAAACAGTTGCGTCCGGAACAATTCCGGAGAAGCCTAAAGGAGAAGTCTGGGAAAGCGCGACCCGTGTCCCTCCAGGACTTCATGCAGCCCCTTGAGGCCGACTCCTTTCAGCTCCATTACGGATTACAGGTGGGGCCAAGGTACCCACCCGGTCAGAGGGGATGAGCAGGGACCGGAGGCCCCACGTGGAGCTGTCCATCCATCGGTCCCCTTCTAATGTGCGGAGGGTTTTGGCCCTAGTGGACACTGGCGCAGACTGCAGTCTTGTTGATGGGAACCCAGAACTGTTCCCCGGACCAGCAATCTGCATTGATGGCTACGCGGGAAAGACTGTGACTGTGAAAGCCGTCTCCTTACCACTGGGTATAGGAAGGCTTCCGCCTCGTACCTACAAGGTTTATGTCTCCCCCGTTGCGGAGAATATTCATTCTAGGGGTGGACGTGCTACATGGCCTCAGCTGACAGACATCGGTAGGAGAGTTCCGTCCCTGGATCCCGGTGGTGAAAGCGGTGACACGCGGGCATGCTCACCACCCTCCTCAAGTGTTGCCACAGCCCTGGAGCGTGGTTACAGTGCGACAGTACCTCCTGCCAGGAGGGCAGGAGGAGACTGGTGGTACCCTAAGAGGTCCAGGAAGTCTGGCTGTGCCCAGGAGGACTGCCGGTGCCCTGAGAAACCGTGGCTGTGCCCAGGATATTGCATTCACCTCCAGGCTCCTCGCACAGGGACCCTCGGGGAAGCCGCTTGTGGCGTAGATTGTGAGGCGAGATCCTGTAGGGGTGGAGTGTGGGGACAGAGCCCCAGAGAGCAGTGTCCAGGCTCTCGGCCTCAGCGGAGGGGTGCTGGCTCGGGTAGTAGATGGCCGTCAGCTGTGGCTGGTTGGCCGTCAGCTGTAACCATGGAGCCCTTGGCCACTAATATAACTGCGGTGGCTTCGGAGGAGAGTCGAGGAGAGTCGGTCGGTTGGCAGCAAAGCGGACAGCAGGTCGCACGTCTTGTGAACTCAGCCTCCGGTGAGACCTTAGTGGTATGACTCCCCTACCTATGGCTCCGTGGGTATTCCTTTTGGCCTCACCACATCCTGCGTTCTTATGTGGGAGCGGGAGCAGAGACCCTGCAGGCCTCCCCGCACTACAGGGGGCTTAAAACTTCTTCAGGGAGGGGGCTTAAAACTTGTATGGTGACGGGACTTTAAACATCGAAAGCGAGGGGTTGAAAACTTTTAACCGAGAGGACATAAAACTTCTATTCTGAGAGGCCTTAAAACTTCTATAGTGAGGGTTCTTAAAACTTTTATAGTGAAGGGGCTTTAAACTTCTCTAGTGAGGGTACTTAAAACTCATATAGTGAGGGGGCTTAAAACTTCCACAGTGAGGGGGCTTATTCTTCTATAGTGAAGAGACTTGAAAGTTCTTCACTGAGGGGGCTTCAAACTTCTATGTTAAGGGGGCTTTAAACTCCTATACTGAGGAGGCTTAAAACTTCTACAGTGAGGGTGCTTAAAACTTCCATAGTGAGGGGACTTAAAACTGCGGTTCTGAGCGAACTTAAAACTTCTATAGTGAGGGGCTTAAAACTTCTATACTGAAGGGGCTTAAAACTTCTAGAGTGAGTGGATTTAAAACTTCTTTACTGAGG
Organism: Rhinolophus ferrumequinum; assembly: GCF_004115265.2. Taxonomy (NCBI): domain Eukaryota; kingdom Metazoa; phylum Chordata; class Mammalia; order Chiroptera; family Rhinolophidae; genus Rhinolophus; species Rhinolophus ferrumequinum. Next base: position 12,865 of record NW_022680368.1, read on the forward strand.
GTGACTGAGACTTCTATACTAAGGGGACATAAAACTTCTACAGTGAGTGAACGTAGAACTTCTATTCTGAGTGGACTTAAAACTTTTGTAGTGAGGGGACTTATAAGTCATATACTGAGGGGTTTAAAACTTGTATCCTGAGGGGGCTAAAAACTTCTATATTGAGGGGGCTTAAAATTCTATACGGAGTGTGCTTCAAACTTCTATAGTGAGGGGGCTTCAAACTTCTATGGCGAGGGGACTTAAAAGTGCTATTCTGAGGGGACATAAAACTTCTATAGTGAGGGGACTTAAAACTTATGTAGTGAGGGGTTTAAAAGTTGTATACTGAAGGGGCTTAAAACTTCAATAGTGGGGGGAGTTGAAGCTTCCAAAGTGAGGGGATTCAAACTTCTTTACTGAGGGGACTTAAAACTTCTATTCTGAGGGTCCTTAAAACTTCTATAGTGAGGGGCTTAAAACTGCTATTCTGAGGGCACTTAGAACTTCTATAGTGAGGGGACTTAAAGCTCATATAGTGAGGGGTTTAAAACTTGTATACTAAAGGAGCTTAACACTTCGATCGTAGGGAGCTGAAAACTTCTATGCTGAGGGGGCTTAAGACTTCTTTAGTGAGGGGGCTTAAAACTTGTATGGTGATGGGACTTTAAACATCCAAAGTGAGGGGTTTAAAACTCCTTAACTGAAGGGACGTAAAACTTCTATTCTGAGAGGCCTTAAAACTTGTATAGTGAGGGGGCTAAAACTTCTTTAGTGAGGAAACTTAAAACTTGTATTCTGAGGGCACTTAAAACTTCTGTGCTCAGGGCACTCAAAACTTCTATAGTGAGGGGCCTTAAAACTCATATAGTGAGGGGTTTAAAACTTGTATCCTGAGGGGGCTTAAAAGTTCGATAGTAGGGAGTGAAAACTTCTATGCTGAGGGGGCTTAAAACTTCTTTAGTGAGGGGGCTTAAAACTTTTATGGTGACGGGACTTTGAACATCCAAAGTGAGGGGTTTAAAACTTCTTAACTGAGGGCATGTAAAACTTGTATTCTGAGCAGACTTAAAACTTGTGTAGTGAGGGGGCTTAAAACTCATATACTGAGGGGTTCAAAACTTGTATCCTGAGGGGGCTTAAAAGTTCCATATTGAGGGGCCTTAAAACTTCTATAGTGAGGGGACTTGAAACTCATATAGTGAGGGGGCTGAAAACTTCTTTAGTGTGGGGGCTTAAAACTGCTATTCTGAGGGGACTTAAAACTTCTATAGTGAGGGGGCTTAAAACTGCTATTCTGAGGGGACTTGAAACTCATATAGTGAGGGGGCTGAAAACTTCTATCGTGTGAGGGCTCAAAACTCCTAGACTTAGGGTCCTTAAGCATCTATAGTGAGGGGTCTTAAAACTTCTACAGTGAGGGGAGTTTAAGCTTCCAAAGTGAGGGGATTAAAACTTCTTTACTGAGGGGACATAAAACTTCTATTCTGAGAGGCCTTGAACTTCTATAGTGAGGGGGCTTAAAACTTCTATACTGAAGGGGCTTAAAACTTCTATAGTGAGGGTCCTTAAAACTTCTATAGTGAAGGGACTTAAAACTGCTATTCTGAGGGAACTTAAAACTTCTATAGAGAAGGAGCTTAAAACTGCTATTCTGAGGGGACTTAAAACTTCTACAGTGAGGGGAATTAAAACTCATATAGTGAGGGGTTTTAAACTTGTATACTGAAGGGGCTTAAAACTTCTATAGTGGGGGCTGAAAACTTCTATTGTTAGGGGGCATAGAACTTCTTTAGTGAGGGGGTTTAAAACTTCTATTCTGAGGGGATTTAAAATTTCTACAGTGGGGGAATGAATACAGATGTAGTTAGGGGGCTTACAACGTGTATACTGAGGGGGCTTAATACTTCTACAGTGAGGGGGCTGAAAACTTCTATAGTGTGAGGGCTCAAAACTCCTAGACTTTGGGGCCTTAAACATCTATAGTGAGGGGTCTTAAAACTTCTACAGTGAGGGGAGTTTAAGCTTCCAAAGTGAGGGGATTAAAACTTCTTTCCTGAGGGGACTTAAAACTTCTATTCTGAGGGTCCTTAAAACTTCTATACTGTGGGGACTTGAAACTCATATAGTGAGGGGTTTAAAACTTGTATACTGAAGGGGCTTAAAACTTCGATAGTGGGGAGCTGAAAACTTCTATGCTGAGGGTGCTTAAGACTTCTTTAGTGAGGGGGCTTAAAACTTGTATGTTGACGGGACTTTAAACATCCAAAGTGAGGGGTTTAAACCTCCTTAACTGAGGGGACATAAAACTTCTATTCTGAGAGGTCTTAAAACTTCTATAATGAGGGGTTTAAAACTTCTAATCTGAAGGGGCTTTAAACTTCTATAGTGAGGGGACTTAAAACTCATAGTGAGGAGGCTAAAACTTCTTTAGTGAGGGAACTTAAAACTTCTATAGTGAGGGGACTTAAAACTCATATAATGAGGGGTTGAAAACTTGTATACTGAAGCAGGTTAAAACTTCGATAGTAGGGAGCTGAAAACTTCTATGCTGAGGGGGATTAAAACTTCTTTAGTGAGGGGGCTTAAAACTTCTTCAATGAGGGGCTGAAAATTTCTACAGTGAGGGGGCTTAAAACTGCTATTCTGAGCGGACTTTAAACTTGTATAGTGAGGGGACTTGAAACTTCTATTCTCAGGGCACTTAAAACTTCTATAGTGAGGGGACTTAGAACTCATATAGTGAGGTGTTTAAAACTTGTATACTGAAGGGGCTTAAAACTTCGATAGTGGGAGCTGAAAACATCTATGCTGAGGGGGCTTAAAACTTCTTTAGTGAGGGGGCGTAAAACTTTTATGGTGACGGGACTTTGAACATCCAAAGTGAGGGGTTTAAAACTCCTTAACTGAGGGCATGTAAAACTTTATTCTGAGTGGACTTAAAACTTGTGTAGTGAGGGGGCTTAAAACTCATATACTGAGGGGTTCAAATCTTGTATCCTGAGGGGGCTTAAAAGTTCCATATTGAGGGGCCTTAAACTTCTATAGTGAGGGGACTTGAAACTCATATAGTGAGGGGGCTGAAAACTTCTTTAGTGTGGGGGCTTAAAACTGCTATTCTGAGGGGACTTAAAACTTCTATAGTGAGGGGGCTTAAAACTGCTATTCTGAGGGGACTTAAAACTTCTATAGCGAGGGTAATTAAAACTTATATAGTGAGGGATTTAAAACTTGTGTACTGAAGGGGCTTAAAACTTCTATAGTGGGTACTGAAAACTTCTATACTTAAGGGGCATAGAACTTCTTTAGTGAGGGGGTTTAAAACTTCTATTCTGAGGGGATTTTAAATTTCTACAGTGGGGGACTGAATACAAATGTAGAGAGGGGGCTTACAACGTGTATACTGAGGGGGCTTAAAACTTGTACAGTGAGGGGCTGAATACTTCTACAGTGAGGGGGCTGAAAACTTCTATAGTGTGAGGGCTCAAAACTCCTAGACTTAGGGTCCTTAAAACGTCTATAGTGAGGGGACTTAAATCTCATACAGTGAGGGGGCTGGAAACTTCTTTATTGAGGGGGCTTTAAACTTCTATGCTGAGGGGGCTTAAAACTTCTTTAGTGAGGGGGCTTAACACTTGTATGGTGATGGGACTTTAAACATCCAAAGTGAGGGGTTTAAAACTCCTTAACTGAGGGGACATACAACTTCTATTCTGAGAGGCCTTGAACTTCTATAGTGAGGGGGCTTAAAACTTCTATAGTGAAGGGACTTAAAACTGCTATTCTGAGGGAACTTAAAACTTCTATAGAGAGGGAGCTTAAAACTGCTATTCTGAGGGGACTTAAAACTTCTACAGTGAGGGGAATTAAAACTCATATAGTGAGGGGTTTTAAACTTGTATACTGAAGGGGCTGAAAACTTCTATAGTGGGGGCTGAAAACTTCTATAGTTAGGGGGCATAGAACTTCTTTAGTGAGGGGGTTTATAACTTCTGAGGGGATTTAAAATTTCTACAGTACGGGACTGAATACAAATGTATTGAGGGGGCTTACAACGTCTATACTGAGGGGGCTTAAAACTTGTACAGTGAGGGGGATGAAAACTTCTATAGTGTGAGGGCTCAAAACTCCTAGACTTAGGGGCCTTAAACATCTATAGTGAGGGGTCTTAAAACTTCTACAGTGAGGGGAGTTTAAGCTTCCAAAGTGAGGGGATTAAAACTTCTTTCATGAGGGGACTTAAAACTTCTACAGTGAGGGAGCTTAAAACTGCTATTCTGAGGGGACTTAAAACTTCTATAGTGAGGGGAATTAAAACTCATATAGTGAGGGGTTTAAAACTTGTATACTGAAGGGGCTTAAAACTTCTATAGTTGGGGCTGAAAATTTCTATAGTTAGGGTGCTATGCCGTATCAGGCCCTCTGGCCGGGAGAACAGGGGGCCTGATGAACTGTGCTTCCTGGGTGACAGAGATGCACAGTGGTAGCCCCTCCAGCAGGATCTGGGAGAGTCACTGGGCCTGAGCAGGCCTGCTTCCTCCTGTATTTCGCCAGCTATGGATTCGTGCTGGGAGCCGCAAGGACAGCTGGTGCAGGACCGTTCCATACAGCACGTATGGCAGCGAGGTCTGGGATGGCCTCCGTCTCACCTCCCTGAAGTGCTCTGTGGATGCTCTGGAGTGCAGCTTGCCTCTCCGCGTCTAGGTGTTCTCCTGTGACTCGGAAACCCAGCTCAGGGGGTGTTGGCAGACTCAGAGGGTCCCCTCGCCTGTGCGGCAGAAGACAAGTCTTTCGTTTTCGGGGCCTGGAACGGTCACATGTGGGTGAGCCGTCTGTCTGGGTTCGCTTCTGCCCCTTTGTTCCATCTGCCTCCTTTTCACGCTGGCACTTGTGGGAAAGGCCGGGAGCCGAGGAGGGAGAAGGACCCTCCTGGCTCACTTTTTTGGAGGATTTCTGGCATGGGCGAGCAGCACGGGATGTGGCTGTACGCCTCTTCCTCTGCGCCGGCGGGAAACCTCGAGTGGCGCTGTATGAGCTCGTGATGGCATTTCTTGTGGGGCAGGAGATTAGCACGGAGGTCTGGGATTTCTTGTCACCCTGGCTTCCTGAGATCTCCGTATGGGGTATTCTTTGCAGAAGCCCAGGCCTGGGAATGAAGCAAGAGACGGCCAGGGCCCTGAATGCAGACCGTGCTCGCCCAGTGTCATCGGGGTTCCTTCCCGTGTCTCCTGAGATCTCCGCATGGAGGGTTCTCGGCAGAGTCCCAGGCCTGGGCACGAAGAAAGAGTGGCCTCTCTGGACCCCCAGGGGCCTAAATGCGGACCGGGAAGCCCCAGTGCCATCGGGGTTCCTTCCCTGAGTGGCCTGCTTCAGTCTGAGTGCAGGGTCTTCCTCCTGCTTCGGTGCCCCTTTGGCCCTCAACAGGCTCTGCTCTGTGCAGGTGCTGGGGGCACCCCGGGGTGTTGTGAGGGGCATGTGGGTGTCTACCTGGTCCTGTGCCACACAGTGACTGGCTCTGCCCACCGGAGACACTGAGCTGCAGGCTATCTGTAAGTGCAGAGCAGACAGCACCGCTTCCCTCTGATGGCCATGCCTGCCGATTGAGACGAGGGACCCCAGAAAAGTGCGCAGCGTTTGAGAGAGCATGGAACATCGCCGCCGAGACGCTGTGAGGAAGCACGACGGCAAACTCATCAGATACCTGCAGTTTGGCCTGCGAGAGAACGGAGGGGCACGGACCGCTGTGTGAGGATGGCGGGCCAAATGAACGTGGTGGGCATGGCGAGCGCAGTGGTGCTGGCGCTCGGGTGCCCGGGGCGGGCGTGGGGGACAGATCCTGCCCTGATAAGCGCCCATGGGTCACTTGGGTGAGGTCTGTCTTTGGACCCACAGCAGGCTCCTAGCTAGCTCCTTCAGCTGTCAACAGGGCTGAAGGCGAAGTGCCCACCGTTGGGCCTGTTGCCGGGATGCAGCAGGGAACAATGGGCGCGCGTGCCCGAGACCGCCAGAAGCGCGCGGGGGCGCGCTCGCGCGCACGGGACGCCGGGCGGGCGGCGCGGGGGCGCGAGCAGGGAGACTCAGGGTCAAGGGGGCACGCAGAGGGTCCTCAGCGGATTCGGGAGGACCTGGGGCAAGCAGAGGTGTGGCTCCCCCGGCGGGGCACTCCCAGATGTGCTGAGGGGTGGAGGTGTTTGCTTCCGGGCCAGGAGCAGCAGCCTTTTGACTGGCCTCAGCCCTTTCTCCCCTGGGCGCCGCACAGCTGTGGGGAACTTAACTGTACAGCAGGGGGTCCCTCCCAGCAGAAGGGAAACCCTGCTCCTCAGGGGTCGCCCCGGGATAAATGTATCCTTTACATAAAATGTTTCACTGTGGGGGAAAAAAAAAAAAGAGGAAACTCCTCCTTATGACCCACTAAATTCATTTCATGAGCAGCAGTAGGAAAACACACAGTGTTACTTACTAAATGATACAAAACTCATCTGAGTTGGAAAGAGAAAAGATGATCGTGGGCAATCCAAATGAATTGCCTGAACATAATATTGTAAAAATGACTTAAAGTTAAATCCTTGAATAGTAAAGGTTATGGTTCAAGTTTTTGTTAAACTGAATCTTGTTAGATTTATAATGACTTTCAGAACAAGGATAATGAGTAACCCAGTGCGTCCATAAAAATAAGATTCAAGAAACCCAAAAAGCGGCAGAGGGCGTTCAGTCCCACAGTGTTGATCCAATTCCACTGGAGTCTGTTGTACCGCTTACACACAGCCGTGGTTACATTTCAGCACATAGAGAATTCCATCCAGGGTGTCAACACAAGCTAAAAGCGTGTACTAAGGGAATAAACTGTTCGTACTTTATCATTTGTGACACCTCCCTCCCCCCAAAGGAAGTTACAAGAGCTGAGTGGTGTTATTTTGGAATGATACCAAGATTACCCACAGCTGGCAGAAGCTTCCAGATGTTCAGAAGGTGCTCTCTACTGGGTCAGAGGAGACGGTATTCTGGGAAAGGTCACCGATGGAGGAGGAAGTTGACATCTGCAGATGAGCCGAATGGGCGTGTAGCAAAGGGCCAGATGAGCACCTTGAGCAGTCGAAGCCCAGAAAAGATTAAGATGCTCGTCTACCCCGTAACTCAAACTTGAGGAAAACTAAACTGATCTGGCCCCCAATGACTTCTTTCTTTACCTGAAGAGCAAGGAAATATTGCAAGGAAGACATGTGGGTGACGTTCAGGACATCCAGGGTAATACGAGGACAGCTCTGATGTGGCCGTTCCGGGAAAGGAGTTCCGCGCTCCATCGCTTTGAAGGGTGGACTAGGCGCTTGTGTCCGTGCATAGCCTCCCAAGGGGAGCACTTCGAAGGTGACCGTAAGTGATGCTCAGCAATGAGGTACGTGGCGCTCTTTCTAGGATGAGTTCTCGAACCTAAATGTCAGTCTGTTCATAGTTCACTTGATGATTGAGACAGCCTTTTGAAGAGAGTTTTACATTTATATTTACTGGACGTGGATATATCTTCCTCTAGGTAACAAGAATACATGAAAGAGAAACTAGAACTGGGTCATTACCACCACCAGATAGGTGGGTGACAGAGATGCTCACACTTGGGAGAAGACGTACAAATATAATCATATGTCGATAGCGGGATATGAATATAGATCTGAAAAGCACCTTGTGTTTTCCCATCACAGCCTGCCAGGGACTGCTGGTCCTCAGCTATGAGAGGAGGCTTCTTTTGAAGTGGCTGTGTCTCTGCTGTGCACAGCAGATGCCACTGCACTTGAACCGCCCACTACTACCTCCCACCCGGCCCCTAGCTCGGCCTCGGGAGGGTGGTGTTTTGGGGGACATTGCTAAAATCAGGCATTTCTTCTCTTCTCCAGGTGAAGAGTTCTTCAGGGATTAAGGAGAAGCCTTTAGTTCTTCACTTAGTTGGGCAACAGAGGGCACTAGAGATCATTAAATGTCCACGTTTCTAAACACCACCAGAGTTTACCAATAGCAGAAATCAGCCTGGGTCTGTGGCGGAAGCCACATTCTTGCCACCACCCTCAAAATCCCTCGTTCCCTTTTCCTTCATGTATACTCCTTCCGTCCGCGGAACACTCCCCCTGGGCCAGTTAAACCTTCCTCGCTCCCTCTGCGTGTTGAGTATTGCTGGAGAGGTCCCCCAAACATGTCTTTCGGGAGCGACTGTGAACTCGTGATGAGATCGCCGCACGGTCCCGGACCAACGTAGTTTGTTCTCAGTTTTCCTTCAGCGTCATAAACGTCACAAACCCTGTCCTCTGTAGTGAAGTGTTCCATACATATAGGTGGCGAAGGAGTGATTTCAAAACCTGAAGTTTTAGGACAGGACTCTCTGTTTATTCCACCGGGGACCTCCCTGTCTACCTAGGGACATGCGAACTCTGCCCTATGGATCCCCCCTCTGAAGAGGAAAGCCTAACTGCCCTGAGGGGATAGGGGCGACGACCCCTCTGGCTGCTTCAGGCTGAGGAGGGACATAGAGAGAGACCGGCAGCTAGGGCTCGTCCAGAGGTCTATCGAAGGGTCCCCGGTAGATGAGCATGTCCAGATGAGGAGTTTGTTGCTTTGGAGGCCGTCGTAGCCAGCTAGTGAGTGGTCCTCAAGCAGAGATTACACCGTAGGCAGCAGCAAGAGATGATTCCTGTCATAATGAATAACAGAAATATGAGAAAGGCTTCTTTAAGTCCTGTTAGGCTAGGAAGCCAGCAAGTAAGGAAGGACAAATCTAAACCAAAGAATCTCGTTTTTCGTTTAATCTTGGAAACCTTTAAGTAACTGTGAACTATCAGAGAGACTGAAACAGCATAACCCTTTCCACTTTGTATGTTTTTGATTGTGTTTGAGAAGTAGATAATGGATGGCAGCTTTGTTTCGGAACTCTTATTCTGACCTGTCCTGACTTTTGTCTCATGGCATGGATAGCCTGTGAGGTGCGTTTTGGGTTGTTGTTATGGAGTAAGCTCTTTGACTACCTAGGCTTTTGTATGTCCTTTTCTATAAAAGAACTCTCATCCGTGAAGAGCGTCCAATGTGGGTTGTCTCGGGGTATTTTTTTGTACATGTGTTTTAGCAGTAGAGGCTGGAATTAACACCCATTGGCAGTTAATTCTTCCTCTGTCTCTGGGAGGAAGGCAGCAAGATTAAGGGCGGAGCAGGTCCCTACTTGAATGACAGGACCTTTGAAGAAGGCCTGATGTTGTAGGAGGCGGCTATCAGTGAGCCTGTGACTTTTATGAGCATTGAAAAACCCTTGAATGTGGTGTGGGGCAGAAAGCAAACCGGTTAAGTCTTGTCCCATTGGGAGCTTGGTGGCTTTGGGAAGGAACTAGGATGGCAGCTGTAGCTGTGGCCTGGAGGCAAGCTGGTCGGCCGCGTGCTAAGTTGTCTGGTGTTTTACTGAATTAGTTTCCGAGTCTTCCTTAAGTTTAATTTTGTTTATTTTCTGTTTTCTTTAAGGTATAGACCAATGATAAGAAACAGGCTGAGCCAAATGAGCCCAAATCTGGGGGCTGTCTTTATCTTTACAAGCAAAGCAGTTTTCAGAGGAAGGAGGTCCAGAGTGAGCAGTTGAGACAGAATAAATGGCATCTATGTCCATGAGGAAATGAACAGGCTTACCACCTCAGGGTCACCCACAGTTTTACCCCCTGTGATGAGAACAGCTTGGGAGCCACCGGGAACTTCAGGCCCAACAGTGAGGACTGCCATTCTTGGGGAGGGAGCTGCTCCTTGCTCCCTTCAGATCAAGGCATACTCTCTGGTGTAGTGTGCCCTTTAGTCTCTATAGGGGGCGCAGCTGTTTTGGAGGATTAGGAATCCAGTGATCTGGTCTTGTATATCCAGAGTAGGGTCTTTGATCTGGTGCTTTCTCTCTGGGGCCTTTGGGGTGTCCTGAGGTGGCTTCAGCCCTGGGTTGTCTATAACTGTGGCCAAAAGTCTGGCCTGTCTCTGTTCTTATGCTCTGGTCTCACTGTTCCTTTATTCCTCGTTTTTCTGTCTTGGCTGTCAAAGACTTTTAAACAGATTCCTGGCCCTTTGTAGGATCTGAGCCTCTTACTCGGGGCTGTCAGATTGGGTCAGAACCATTAGAATTCCCTGCCAGTTAGGGAAAAGCATTAGGCGAAGTTTCCTCTTAGTGGCCTATAGCTGATACTGAGGAAAGCACATGAACTGTAGCAGTTTTGCAATATAAAAATTTGCTTAACTGTCAGCAAAACTTAGTTTTTAGATTTAAGTTTTGAGTTACCAAGGATCTGACTGAGAAAATAGAAAACGTAGAAAATTATTCTGGTGACATACATACTGACAACCAAAAGTGAGCAATGAGCACTTCCACTGGCAAACCCAGGAATGTATTTGGCACCCTTTAAAAGCATAGGTGTTAGTAATAAAATATATTCATTAAGAGATCTTAATTTCTCTTAACGTTCGCGTGACAAGAAGTTAGAAAGAGATGAACTTATGTGGTACCTAATAATTAACACCTCAGGATTTTGTTGTTTTGCAATACCGAGGTATTGAAGCCATTTTCTTGACAAATTCAGTGGCAGAGGTATTCTGACTTTAGTATTTTGGGACTCCAATCTAAAGGCTGTTTCCCTGATGATGAATCTCACCGTGGGTGGTCGTTGTAGGACTTAGAGCAGCAGAGTAAGGGCGCTGGCTTGCGAATTAGCCATTTGGCTTTCAAAAGTGCCACTTTTTTTCCTTCAGTTACCTCAGCCTCACACATTCCTGTTTATAGGTGGATTTGGAGATGGGTGTTTGTTGAAGGGTCCTCCCCAGGAGAGGAGGATCCCGCTGGAGTTCTCTTGGAAGAGTCTCTTTAGGAGGGGTCTCCCTAGGGAGATTCACCTTAGAAGGAGACTCCTAGAAGGAGTCCCCTTAGGAGGAGTCCCCTTAAAAAGGGACTCATTGGGGGAAGAGAGGCAAGAGATCACAGCCAAAAGAGCCGGGTCAACTTTACACTTCTTGCAGAGATTTGGGTTGTCCCTCAGGGCAAAAAAAGCCTGAACATATGGAACTTCTGACCGTGTGCCCTCCTTTCTGCAAAACGGGTCTTGTTGCATGATAGTATTATAATTACTACTTCCCTCAGAAGGCCAAGTCTCCCCATCTTCCAATGAATATTTAGGCCAAACCTCTGAACAAAAGAAAATCAGGCGCTGTTTCTTCAAAGTCTGAGGGTCAAATTTGTCCCTGTGTTTCAAGATGCGGTCCAGGGGGGTGGAGGCGCGTGAGGGCTGATTGCCCATCGGAAAGGAAGGAAGAAGAGAAAGGCGTCCCTTGGCAATTCATCTCCCACAATCTGCTCTGAGGCGTCCCGTCCCCGCAGACGCCTGGGCCGCAGACACCGCGCGACTGGTTCCCAGGCGCGCCAGGATTATTGGCGCTTACCTGGGCGGCCCGGCCCGTGCCTCCGGGTGGGCGCCTACCCCGGCCCCGCCTGAATCTTCGGCATTGGCCTACAGGCCCATAGAGGCTGTGGCCTGTAAGGGGATGCTTTAAAGTTGCGGGGTGGATAGCGCAACCCTGGGCATCACAGAAATTGATTGCACGATGACCATAATAGTGGCCTTCTAAATAAAGGTATTTAAGGACAGAGGACATACTCAATCAAGACTTGGAGCTTGCGTATTTAGCCAGCGCAGAAAGGCAAGTGGCGAGGTTTTGATTCCCAACGGGGAAGAGAGTGCAAAAAGAGAAAAAGGGAAGCCCCAAAAGGTTTCAGGTCAAGTTTCCTCCTTAAGGGAAAGTGAGTCTGGACGATGTTGGTCCTCCTTGAAAACGTGGCCTGGAGGTGGCTGAGGGGGCCTGGCGGGTGGTGCCCTGGAGGAGCTGTGCTTTTGCTGCCTTTCCCCTCTGGGCTGTGGCTGCAGCCCTGCTGAGCTGGGGGCGGCGCCAGGCAGCAGAGTTGCTGCTTGCAGTCCCCAGAGTACAGTGAGATCACGGGAGAGCAGGGGATGATTTGAGAGGAAATGTTAAATGCCAGTAAATCTTATCCTGCGTGACGAGAGATGTCCTATAGAGGCAGAGGTTCATGTTCTTACCTTAAGATGTTCTGAGGTCGGCAGGGAGTGTTGAGAAGGTCCTGCAGGGAAGAGGCCCCAGACCAGCATCTCAAAAGTTGAGGAGAGACAGCCACAGGATGAAAGAACAGCAAAGACAAAGGAGTCGTCTTGCTGGCACCCTTATGGGCAGTCGGGCTGGGAGAGGAGCTAAGGAACCTTTGGAAATTTTCTGTAGAGTGGCCACGCCCAAAATTCGCTCAGTTGTCCGCAAAGACCCACAGGCCTGGCCACGGGGGCCAGTATTCAGTCTCCTCGTGGAAAGAGAAATGAGAAAGCAAGAGAGAAGGAAGTTAGACTGTGGCTGACATTCCTAGGGCTCAGTGCCCCCGGGGATCAACCAGAGCCCTCCTGCAAGACCTGCCCTCATGCAAGACCTGCCCTCCTGCAAGACCTGCCCTCCTGCAAGACCTGCCCTCTGACTCTTAAGAGTAGCAGCCCCGCTTTTCGCATTTAAATGGCTGACGGAGGCCTACTGTTTGTATGCTAAAGGAGGAAAAAAAAAGAAAAAAAAACGATGAAGGCCCATAGGGTGGGCAAGTAGAAAGGCACAGATAATATTTACCTCTCCTTCAATCCCCAGCGAGCCCCCAAATGACGTAGGTGATGTTGGATCTGCCGGCAGTTTCTGAGTGTGGGCCGTGATCCTGTCTCGTGAAGCCGAAGAATGGAAACACGGACCAGGGAGAGGCAAAGAGTTTTTAAAAAGAGGATAGTTTATTAGAGGCAGGAGAAGAGGTTGCTGCTCCCGAGCAGGAGGGGTCCCGCATGGGGGGTGCCCCATGACTGAGGCAAAAGCTCTTACTTTTATACCTTCCCTTGCCTGCTTGGGGAAGGGGAGCTGTTTGAAGAAGGGAACCTGTTTGAAGAAGGGAACTGGTGCCTTTTAATGAAATTCCTCTACCAGGTTTGTTCCGCTTGCCCATCCTAAAGGAATTAGCAAAGTAACCCACTCTTTATCTCTGGGATCTGCTCCATTTGACAGGCCAAAATGAATTTTATGATTAACCTCAAGGCCTTGTTACATTATGTCCTGGAGCGAAGGAGTGATTTCAAAACCTGAAGTTTTAGGATATGACTGTCTTTGTCTATTCCACCAGGGACCTCCCTGTGTACCTAGGGACACGCTGACTCTCCTGGATCACTGTTTGCCATAGGTTAGAAAAACCACTAATAGACTTTGTTTTCTAGAGAAGTTTTAGATTGAAAGGAAAATCGAGCAGAAAGTATAGCGTTCTCACGTATTCCCTTCCCCTTATCTCTCCAGCTTCCCCTGTTAGTAACATCTTGTCTGGTGTGGTACCTTTGTTACAATAGATGAACCGATGTCGACACCTTATTAACTCAATTCCATAGTTTCCATTTAGTTCACTCTTTTATTGTACAGTTCTATGGATTCTGACAAACGCGTAACGTCATTTATCCACCACGATAGTATCATCCGGAATAATTTCACTGCCCTAGAGATACTTTAGGTATTCCACCTATTGTGATCTCTCTAGTTCTCTCAAGCCCCGGAAACTACTAATCTATTTACTGTCTCTGTAGTTCTTCCTTTCTCAGAATGTCACGTAGTTAGAATCATGTAATGCGTCGCCTTTTCAGACTGGCTTCTTTCACTTAGCGGTATGCATTTAAGGTTTCTCCGGTCTTTTAGTATCTTGGCAGCTAATTTCATCACTAAATAATGTTTTATTTTCCGGATATAGGACACTTTGTTTATCCATTCACCCGGGGAAAGCTATCTTGGTTGCTTTCCATTTTTGGCAATTATGTATAACACCGGCCGTAAACATCTGTGTGCACCTCTCAGCTGTGTCTGTCTATTCTGCCGCTAAACCTACCCACTGAGTTCTTAAGCTCATTGCGTTTTTCAGTTCTAGAGTTCAGAGAGTAACACACGCACAGATGTGGCGTGATCTCCTGGCAGCAGGGGTCGATCGGAAGAAAATAGACCGACAAGCCAATGCACTCCTGCTGGAACTCTGGAAACAGTTGCGTCCGGAACAATTCCGGAGAAGCCTAAAGGAGAAGTCTGGGAAAGCGCGACCCGTGTCCCTCCAGGACTTCATGCAGCCCCTTGAGGCCGACTCCTTTCAGCTCCATTACGGATTACAGGTGGGGCCAAGGTACCCACCCGGTCAGAGGGGATGAGCAGGGACCGGAGGCCCCACGTGGAGCTGTCCATCCACGGTCCCCTTCTAATGTGCGGAGGGTTTTGGCCCTAGTGGACACTGGCGCAGACTGCAGTCTTGTTGATGGGAACCCAGAACTGTTCCCGGACCAGCAATCTGCATTGATGGCTACGCGGGAAAGACTGTGACTGTGAAAGCCGTCTCCTTACCACTGGGTATAGGAAGGCTTCCGCTCGTACCTACAAGGTTTATGTCTCCCCCCGTTGCGGAGAATATTCATTCTAGGGGTGGACGTGCTACATGGCCTCAGCTGACAGACATCGGTAGGAGAGTTCCGTCCCTGGATCCCGGTGGTGAAAGCGGTGACACGCGGGCATGCTCACCACCCTCCTCAAGTGTTGCCACAGCCCTGGAGCGTGGTTACAGTGCGACAGTACCTCCTGCCAGGAGGGCAGGAGGAGACTGGTGGTACCCTAAGAGGTCCAGGAAGTCTGGCTGTGCCCAGGAGGACTGCCGGTGCCCTGAGAAACCGTGGCTGTGCCCAGGATATTGCATTCACCTCCAGGCTCCTCGCACAGGGACCCTCGGGGAAGCCGCTTGTGGCGTAGATTGTGAGGCGAGATCCTGTAGGGGTGGAGTGTGGGGACAGAGCCCCAGAGAGCAGTGTCCAGGCTCTCGGCCTCAGCGGAGGGGTGCTGGCTCGGGTAGTAGATGGCCGTCAGCTGTGGCTGGTTGGCCGTCAGCTGTAACCATGGAGCCCTTGGCCACTAATATAACTGCGGTGGCTTCGGAGGAGAGTCGAGGAGAGTCGGTCGTTGGCAGCAAAGCGGACAGCAGGTCGCACGTCGTGTGAACTCAGCCTCCGGTGAGACCTTAGTGGTATGACTCCCCTACCTATGGCTACGTGGGTATTCCTTTTTGGCCTCACCACATCCTGCGTTCTTATGTGGGAGCGGGAGCAGAGACCCTGCAGGCCTCCCCGCACTACAGGGGGCTTAAAAACTTCTTCAGGAGGGGGCTTAAAACCCTTGTATGGTGACGGGACTT
>NW_022680369.1:0-94986 GCF_004115265.2 Rhinolophus ferrumequinum
GGATGCCAGGAATGAGAACCGTGGCACTTCTATAGAGGTGAAGGTGGGGGTGGAGGAAGGGTGTGGCCAGAAGGGATGACTGTGGCAATTCTATGGAGGTTATGTTGGGTTTGGGCAAGGGGGGTGGGCCAGGAATGGTAACCGTGGCACCTGTATGGAGGTTATGATGGGGTGGGGTGAGGGGGGATGGCCAGGAGTAATGACCGTGGCACTTCTATGGAGGTTATGATGGGTGGGGCAAGTGGGGTGGGCCAGGAGGGATGACCATGGCACTTCTATGGAGGTTATGATTGGCTACGGCAAGGGATGTGGGCCAGGAATGATGACCGTGGCACCTCGAGGGAGGTTATGATGAGCTGGGGCAAGTGGGGTGGGCCAGGAGGGATGACCATGGCACTTCTATGGAGGTTATGATTAGCTGGGGACGGGTGGTGTGTGCCAGGAAGGATAACCGTGGCACTTCTATGGAGCTTACAATGGGAGTGGGGCGAGGGGGATGCCAGGATTGATAACCGTGGCAATTCTATGGAGGTGATGGTGGGGGGGGGGGAGGGGGGGGGCCAGGAGGGATGACTGTGGCACTTCTATGGAGGGTATGATGAGCTGGGGCAAGGGGGGTGGGCCAGGAGGGATGACCGTGGCACATCTATGGAGGTTATGATGCGCTGGGGCAAGAGGGTGGGCCAGGAGGGATAAACCGTGGCACTTCTATGGAGCTTACGATGGGATTGGGGCGAGGGGGATGCCAGGATGATAACCGTGGCACTTCTATAGAGGTGTTGGTGGGGGTGGAGCGAGGGTGTGGCCAGAAGGGATTACTGTGGCAATTCTATGGAGTTTATATTGGGGTTGGAGCGAGTGGGGTGGGCCCTGGAGGGATGACCGTGGCATTTCTATGGAGGTTATGGTGGGGGGTGGGGAGAGGGTGGTGCCAGGAATGATAACCATGGCACTTCTATGGAGGTTATGATGAGCTGGGCAAGGGGGGTGTGCCAGGAGGGATAACCGTGGCACTTCTATGGAGGTGATGGTGGGGGTCGGGAGAAGGGGATGACAGGAGGGATTACCATGGCACTTCTATGGAGGTTATGGTGGGGGTGGTGCGAGGGGATGCCAGGAATGAGAACGTGGCAATTCTATAGAGGTGATTGCTGGGGTGGAGCGAGGGTGTGGCCAGAAGGGATGGACTGTGGAAATTCTATGGAGGTTATGATGGGTTGGGGCGAGGGACGGGTGCCAGTAATGATAACCATAGCACTTCTATGAAGGTTATGATGGGTTGGGCAAGGGGGTGGGCCAGGAGGGATGATCATGACATTTCTATGGACTTTATTATGAGCTGGGGCAAGGGGGGTGTGCCAGGAGGGATAACCGTGGCACTTATATGGAGCTTACGATGGGAGTGGGGCGAGGGGGATGCCAGGAGGGATGACCGTGGCACTTCTATGGAGGTTATGATGGGTGGGGAGAGGGAGGTGGGCCTGGAGGGATGACCGTAGCATTTCTATTGAGGTTATGGTGAGGGTGGGGCGGGGGGTGTGCCAGGAATGAAAACCGTGGCACTTCTATAGAGGTGATGGTGGGGGTAGGGCGAGGGGGGCTGGACAGGAGTAATGTTCGTGGCACTTCTATGGAGATTATGATGGGGTAGGCCGAGGGGTGTGCCTGGAGGGATGACCGTGGCATTTCTATGGAGGTTATGGTGGGGGTGGGGCGAGGGGGGATGCCAGGAATGATAACCGTGGCACTTCTATGGAGGTTATGATGGGGTTGTCGAGGGGAGTGGGCCACGAGGGATAACCGTGGCACTACTATGGAGGTATGATGGGTTGGGGCAAAGGGGGTGCGCCAGGAGGATGACCGTGGCACTTCTATGGAGGTTATGACGGGATGGGGCGAGGGGGTCCGCCTGGAGTGATGACCGTGGCATTTCTATGGAGGTTATGGTGGGGGTTAGGGCGAGGGGATGCCAGGAATGATAACCATGGCACTTCTATGGAGGTGATGGGTGGGGTCGGACGAAGGGGGTGTCAGGAGGGATGACCGTGGCACTTCTATGGAGGTTATGATGGGGTGGGGCGAGGGGGTGGGCCTGGAGGGATGACCTTGGCATTTCTATGCAAGGTTATGGTGGGGGGGGGGGCGACGGGGATGCCAGCAATGATAACCGTGGCACTTCTATAGAGGTGATGTTGGGGGTGCAGTGAGGGTGTGGCCAGAAGGAATGACCGTGGCTCTTCTATGGAGGTTATGATGGGTTGGGGCAAGGGGGGTGTGCCAGGAGGTTTAACCATGGCACTTCTATGGAGGTGATGGTGGGAGTCGGGCGAAGGGGGTGCCAGGAGGGATGACCGTGGCACTTCTATGGAGCTTACGATGAAAGTGGGGCGAGGGGAATGCCAGGATTGATAACCGTGACACTTCTATGGAGGTGATGATGGGGTGGGGTAAGTGGGGTGGCCAGAGGGATGACTGTGGCACTTCTATGGAGGTTATGATTGGCTAGGGCAAGGAATGTGGGCCAGGAACGATGGACCGTGGCACCTCGATGGAGGTTATGATGAGCTGGGGCAAGTGGGGTGGGTCAGGAAGGATAACCGTGGCACTTCTATGGAGCTTACAATGGGAGTGGGGCAAGGGGGATGCCAGGATTGATAACCGTGGCACTTCTATGGAGGTTATGGTGGGGGTGGTGCGAGGGGGATGCCAGGAATGAGAACCGTGGCACTTCTATAGAGGTGAAGGTGGGGGTGGAGGAACGGTGTGGCCAGAAGGGATGACTGTGGCAATTCTATGGAGGTTATGTTGGGTTGGGGCAAGGGGGGTGGGCCAGGAGGGATGACCGTGGCATTTCTATGGAGGTTATGGTGGGGGTGGGGCGAGTGGGTGCCAGGAATGGTAACCGTGGCACCTGTATGGAGGTTATGATGGGGTGGGGCGAGGGGGGATGGCCAGGAGTAATGACCGTGGCACTTCTATGGAGGTTGTGATGGGTTGGGATAAGGGGGGTGGGTCTGGAGGGATGACCGTGGCATTTCTATGGAGGTTATGGTGGGGGTGGGGCAAGGAGGATGCCAGGAATGATAACCGTGGCACTTCTATGGAGGTTATGATGGGGTTGTCGAGGGAGTGGGCCACGAGGGATAACCGTGGCACTACTATGGAGGTTATGATGGGTTGGGGCAAAGGGGGTGGGCCAGGACGGATGACCGTGGCACTTCTATGGAGGTTATGACAGGATGGGGCGAGGGGGGTCCGCCTGGAGTGATGACCGCGGCATTTCTATGGAGGTTATGGTGGGGGTCGGGCGAAGGGAGTGTCAGGAGGGATGACCGTGGCACTTCTATGGAGGTTATGGTGCGCGTGGGGCGAGGGGTGTGCAAGGAATGATAAACCGTGGCACCTCTATGGAGGTTATGATGAGCTGCGGCAAGTGGGGTGGGCCAGGAGGGATGACCATGGCACTTCTATGGATGTTATGATTAAATGGGGCAAGGGTGGTGTGCCAGGAAGGATAACCGTGGCACTTCTATGGAGCTTACAATGGGAGTGGGGCGAGGGGGATGCCAGGATTGATAACCGTGGCACTTCTATGGAGGTGATGAAGGGGTGGAGCGAGGGGGATGGGACAGGAGGGATGACCGTGGCACTTCTATGGAGGTTATGACGGGATTGGGCGAGGGGGGTCCGCCTGGAGTGATGATCGTGGCATTTCTATGGAGGTTATGGTGGGGGTAGGGCGAGGGGGATGCCAGGAATGATAACCATGGCACTTCTATGGAGGTGATGGGTGGGGTCGGACGAAGGGGGTGTCAGGAGGGATGACCGTGGCACTTCTATGGAGGTTATGGTGCGGGTGGGGCGAGGGGTGTGCCAGGAATGATAACCGTGGCACTTCTATGGAGGTGATGATGGGGTGCGGCGAGGGGGGTGGACCTGGAGGGATGACCTTGGCAATTCTCTGGAGGTTATGGTGGGATTGGGGCGAGTGGGATGCCAGGAATGATAACCGTGGCACTTCTATGGAGGTTATGATGGGGTGGGGCGAGGGGGTGGGCCTGGAGGGATGACCTTGGCATTTCTATGCAAGGTTATGGTAGGGGTGGGGCGACGGGGATGCCAGCAATGATAACCGTGGCACTTCTATAGAGGTGATGTTGGGGGTGCAGTGAGGGTGTGGCCAGAAGGAATGACCGTGGCTCTTCTATGGAGGTTATGATGGGTTGGGGCAAGGGGGGGTGTGCCAGGAGGTTTAACCATGGCACTTCTATGGAGGTGATGGTGGGAGTCGGGCGAAGGGGGTGCCAGGAGGGATGACCGTGGCACTTCTATGGAGCTTACGATGAAAGTGGGGCAAGGGGAATGCCAGGATTGATAACCGTGACACTTCTATGGAGGTGAAGATGGGGTGGGGTAGTGGGTGGCCAGAGGGATGACTGTGGCACTTCTATGGAGGTTATGATTGGCTAGGGCAAGGGATGTGGGCCAGGAACGATGACCGTGGCACCTCGATGGAGGTTATGATGAGCTGGGGCAAGTGGGGTGGGCCAGGAAGGATAACCGTGGCACTTCTATGGAGCTTACAATGGGAATGGGGCAAGGGGGATGCCAGGATTGATAACCGTGGCACTTCTATGGAGGTTATGGTGGGGGTGGTGCGAGGGGGATGCCAGGAATGAGAACCGTGGCAGTTCTATAGAGGTGAAGGTGGGGGTGGAGGAAGGGTGTGGCCAGAAGGGATGACTGTGGCAATTCTATGGAGTTTATGTTGGGTTGGAGCAAGGGGAGTGGGCAGGAGGGATGACCGTGGCATTTCTATGGAGGTTATGGTGGGGGTGGGGCGAGTGGGGTGCCAGGAATGGTAACCGTGGCACCTGTATGGAGGTTATGATGGGGTGGGGCGAGGGGGGATGGCCAGGAGTAATGACTGTGGCACTTCTATGGAGGTTGTGATGGGTTGGGGCAAGGGGGGTGGGTCTGGAGGGATGACCGTGGCATTTCTATGGAGGTTATGGTGGGGGTGGGGCGAGGAGGATGCCAGGAATGATAACCGTGGCACTTCTATGGAGGTTATGATGGGGTTGTCGAGAAAGTGGGCCACGAGGGATAACCGTGGCACTACTATGGAGGTTATGATGGGTTGGGGCAAAGGGGGTGGGCCAGGAGGGATGACCGTGGCACTTCTATGGAGGTTATGACAGGATGGGGCGAGGGGGGTCCGCCTGGAGTGATGACCGCGGCATTTCTATGGAGGTTATGGTGGGGGTCGGGCGAAGGGAGTGTCAGGAGGGATGACCGTGGCACTTCTATGGAGGTTATGGTGCGGGTGGGGCGAGGGGTGTGCCAGGAATGATAACCGTGGCACCTCTATGGAGGTTATGATGAGCTGGGGCAAGTGGGGTGGGCCAGGAGGGATGACCGTGGCACTTCTATGGAGCTTACAATGGGAGTGGGGTGAGGGGGATGCCAGGATTGATAACCGTGGCACTTCTATGGAGGTGATGAAGGGGTGGAGCGAGGGCGATGGGTCAGGAGGGATGACCGTGGCACTTCTATGGAGGGTATGATGAGCTGGCGCAAGGGGGGTGGGCCAGGAGGGATGACCGTGGCACATCTATGGAGGTTATGATGCGCTGCGGCAAGAGGGGTGGGCCAGGAGGGATAACCGTGGCACTTCTATGGAGGTGATGGTGGGGGTCGGGAGAAGGGGATGCCAGGAGGGATTACCATGGCAATTCTATAGAGGTGATGGTGGGGGTGGAGCGAGGGTGTGGCCAGAAGGGATGACTGTGGCAATTCTATGGAGGTTATGATGGGGTTGGGGCGAGGGAGGTGCCAGTAATGATAACCATAGCACTTCTATGGAGGTTATGATGGGTTGGGCAAGGGGGGTGGGCCAGGAGGGATGATCATGGCATTTCTATGGAGTTTATTATGAGCTGGGGCAAGGGGGGTGTGCCAGGAGGGATAACCGTGGCACTTATATGGAGCTTACGATGGGAGTGGGGCGAGGGGGATGCCAGGAGGGATGACCATGGCACTTCTATGGAGGTTATGATGGGTGGGGAGAGGGAGGTGGGCCTGGAGGGATGACCGTAGCATTTCTATTGAGGTTATGGTGAGGGTGGGGCGAGGGGGGTGCCAGGAATGAAAACCGTGGCACTTCTATAGAGGTGAAGGTGGGGGTGGAGGAAGGGTGTGGCCAGAAGGGATGACTGTGGCAATTCTATGGAGGTTATGTTGGGTTGGGGCAAGGGGGGTGGGCCAGGAGGGATGACCGTGGCATTTCTATGGAGGTTATGGTGGGGGTGGGGCGAGGGGGATGCCAGGAATGATAACCGTGGCACTTCTATGGAGGTTATGATGGGGTTGTCGAGGGGAGTGGGCCACGAGGGATAACCGTGGCACTACTATGGAGGTTATGATGGGTTGGGGCAAAGGGGGTGGGCCAGGAGGGATGACCGTGGCACTTCTATGGAGGTTGTGACGGGATGGGGCGAGGGGGGTCCGCCTGGAGTGATGATCGTGGCATTTCTATGGAGGTTATGGTGGGGGTAGGGCGAGGGGGATGCCAGGAATGATAACCATGGCACTTCTATGGAGGTGATGGTGGGGGTCGGGCGAAGGGGGTGTCAGGAGGGATGACCGTGGCACTTCTATGGAGGTTATGGTGCGGGTGGGGCGAGGGGTGTGCCAGGAATGATAACCGTGGCACTTCTATGGAGGTGATGATGGGGTGCGGCGAGGGGGGTGGACCTGGAGGGATGACCTTGGCAATTCTATGCAAGGTTATGGTGGGGGTGGGGCGACGGGGATGCCAGCAATGATGACCGTGGCACTTCTATAGAGGTGATGTTGGGGGTGCAGTGAGGGTGTGGCCAGAAGGAATGACCGTGGCTCTTCTATGGAGCTTACGATGAAAGTGGGGCGAGGGGAATGCCAGGATTGATAACCGTGACACTTCTATGGAGGTGATGATGGGGTGGGGCAAGTGGGGTGGCCAGAGGGATGACTGTGGCACTTCTATGGAGGTTATGATTGGCTAGGGCAAGGGATGTGGGCCAGGAACGATGACCGTGGCACCTCGATGGAGGTTATGATGAGCTGGGGCAAGTGGGGTGGGCCAGGAAGGATAACCGTGGCACTTCTATGGAGCTTACAATGGGAGAGGGGCAAGGGGGATGCCAGGATGGATATCCGTGGCACTTCTATGGAGGTTATGGTGGGGGTGGTGCGAGGGGGATGCCAGGAATGAGAACCGTGGCACTTCTATAGAGGTGAAGGTGGGGGTGGAGGAAGGGTGTGGCCAGAAGGGATGACTGTGGCAATTCTATGGAGGTTATGTTGGGTTGGGGCAAGGGGAGTGGGCCACGAGGGATGACCGTGGCATTTGTATGGAGGTTATGGTGGGGGTGGGGCGAGTGGGGTGCCAGGAATGGTAACCATGGCACTTCTATGGAGGTTATGATGAGCTGGGGCAAGGGGTGTGTGCCAGGAGGGATAACCATGGCACGTCTATGGAGGTGATCGTGGGGGTCAGGAGAAGGGGATGCCAGGAGGGATTACCATGGCACTTCTATGGAGGTTATGGTGGGGGTGGTGCGAGGGGGATGCCAGGAATGAGAACCGTGGCAATTCTATAGAGGTGATGGTGGGGGTGGAGCGAGGGTGTGGCCAGAAGGGATGACTGTGGCAATTCTATGGAGGTTATGATGGGGTTGGGGCGAGGGAGGTGCCAGTAATGATAACCATAGCACTTCTATGGAGGTTATGATGGGTTGGGCAAGGGGGGTATGCCAGGAGGGATAACCGTGGCACTTATATGGAGCTTACGATGGGAGTGGGGCGAGGGGGATGCCAGCTGGGATGACCATGGCACTTCTATGGAGGTGATGATGGGGTGGGGAGAGGGAGGTGGGCCTGGAGAGATGACCGTAGCATTTCTATTGAGGTTATGGTGAGGGTGGGGCGAGGGGGGTGCCAGGAATGAAAACCGTGGCACTTCTATAGAGGTGATGGTGGGGGTAGGGCGAGGGGGACTGGACAGGAGTAATGTCCTTGGCACTTCTATGGAGATTATGATGGGGTAGGCCGAGGGGTGTGGCCTGGAGGGATGACCGTGGCATTTCTATGGAGGTTATGGTGGGGGTGGGGCGAGGGGGATGCCAGGAATGATAACCGTGTCACTTCTATAAAGGTGAAGGTGGGGTGCGGCGAGGGGGGTGGACCTGGAGGGATGACCTTGGCAATTCTCTGGAGGTTATGGTGGGATTGGGGCGAGTGGGATGCCAGGAATGATAACCGTGGCACTTCTATGGAGGTTATGATGGGGTGGGGCGAGGGGGTGGGCCTGGAGGGATGACCTTGGCATTTCTATGCAAGGTTATGGTGGGGGTGGGGCGACGGGGATGCCAGCAATGATAACCGTGGCACTTCTATAGAGGTGATGTTGGGGGTGCAGTGAGGGTGTGGCCAGAAGGAATGACCGTGGCTCTTCTATGGAGGTTATGATGGGTTGGGGCAAGGGGGGTGTGCCAGGAGGTTTAACCATGGCACTTCTATGGAGGTGATGGTGGGAGTCGGGCGAAGGGGGTGCCAGGAGGGATGACCGTGGCACTTCTATGGAGCTTACGATGAAAGTGGGGCAAGGGGAATGCCAGGATTGATAACCGTGACACTTCTATGGAGGTGATGATGGGGTGGGGCAAGTGGGGTGGCCAGAGGGATGACTGTGGCACTTCTATGGAGGTTATGATTGGCTAGGGCAAGGGATGTGGGCCAGGAACGATGACCGTGGCACCTCGATGGAGGTTATGATGAGCTGGGGCAAGTGGGGTGGGCCAGGAAGGATAACCGTGGCACTTCTATGGAGCTTACAATGGGAGTGGGGCAAGGGGGATGCCAGGATTGATAACCGTGGCACTTCTATGGAGGTTATGGTGGGGGTGGTGCGAGGGGGATGCCAGGAATGAGAACCGTGGCACTTCTATAGAGGTGAAGGTGGGGGTGGAGGAAGGGTGTGGCCAGAAGGGATGACTGTGGCAATTCTATGGAGGTTATGTTGGGTTTGGGCAAGGGGGGTGGGCCAGGAGGGATGACCGTGGCATTTCTATGGAGGTTATGGTGGGGGTGGGGCGAGTGGGGTGCCAGGAATGGTAACCGTGGCACCTGTATGGAGGTTATGATGGGGTGGGGTGAGGGGGGATGGCCAGGAGTAATGACCGTGGCACTTCTATGGAGGTTATGATGGGTTGGGGCAAGTGGGGTGGGCCAGGAGGGATGACCATGGCACTTCTATGGAGGTTATGATTGGCTACGGCAAGGGATGTGGGCCAGGAATGATGACCGTGGCACCTCGAGGGAGGTTATGATGAGCTGGGGCAAGTGGGGTGGGCCAGGAGGGATGACCATGGCACTTCTATGGATGTTATGATTAGCTGGGGACGGGTGGTGTGCCAGGAAGGATAACCGTGGCACTTCTATGGAGCTTACAATGGGAGTGGGGCGAGGGGGATGCCAGGATTGATAACCGTGGCAATTCTATGGAGGTGATGAAGGGGTGGGGCGAGGGGGATGGGTCAGGAGGGATGACTGTGGCACTTCTATGGAGGGTATGATGAGCTGGCGCAAGGGGGGTGGGCCAGGAGGGATGACCGTGGCACATCTATGGAGGTTATGATGCGCTGGGGCAAGAGGGGTGGGCCAGGAGGGATAACCGTGGCACTTCTATGGAGCTTACGATGGGATTGGGGCGAGGGGGATGCCAGGATTGATAACCGTGGCACTTCTATAGAGGTGTTGGTGGGGGTGGAGCGAGGGTGTGGCCAGAAGGGATTACTGTGGCAATTCTATGGAGTTTATATTGGGGTGGAGCGAGTGGGGTGGGCCTGGAGGGATGACCGTGGCATTTCTATGGAGGTTATGGTGGGGGTGGGGAGAGGGTGGTGCCAGGAATGATAACCATGGCACTTCTATGGAGGTTATGATGAGCTGGGCAAGGGGGGTGTGCCAGGAGGGATAACCATGGCACTTCTATGGAGGTGATGGTGGGGGTCGGGAGAAGGGGATGACAGGAGGGATTACCATGGCACTTCTATGGAGGTTATGGTGGGGGTGGTGCGAGGGGGATGCCAGGAATGAGAACCGTGGCAATTCTATAGAGGTGATGCTGGGGTGGAGCGAGGGTGTGGCCAGAAGGGATGACTGTGGAAATTCTATGGAGGTTATGATGGGGTTGGGGCGAGGGAGGTGCCAGTAATGATAACCATAGCACTTCTATGAAGGTTATGATGGGTTGGGCAAGGGGGGTGGGCCAGGAGGGATGATCATGACATTTCTATGGACTTTATTATGAGCTGGGGCAAGGGGGGTGTGCCAGGAGGGATAACCGTGGCACTTATATGGAGCTTACGATGGGAGTGGGGCGAGGGGGATGCCAGGAGGGATGACCATGGCACTTCTATGGAGGTTATGATGGGTGGGGAGAGGGAGGTGGGCCTGGAGGGATGACCGTAGCATTTCTATTGAGGTTATGGTGAGGGTGGGGCGAGGGTGTGCCAGGAATGAAAACCGTGGCACTTCTATAGAGGTGATGGTGGGGGTAGGGCGAGGGGGGCTGGACAGGAGTAATGTTCGTGGCACTTCTATGGAGATTATGATGGGGTAGGCCGAGGGGTGTGGCCTGGAGGGATGACCGTGGCATTTCTATGGAGGTTATGGTGGGGGTGGGGCGAGGGGGATGCCAGGAATGATAACCGTGGCACTTCTATGGAGGTTATGATGGGGTTGTCGAGGGGAGTGGGCCACGAGGGATAACCGTGGCACTACTATGGAGGTTATGATGGGTTGGGGCAAAGGGGGTGCGCCAGGAGGGATGACCGTGGCACTTCTATGGAGGTTATGACGGGATGGGGCGAGGGGGGTCCGCCTGGAGTGATGACCGTGGCATTTCTATGGAGGTTATGGTGGGGGTAGGGCGAGGGGGATGCCAGGAATGATAACCATGGCACTTCTATGGAGGTGATGGTGGGGGTCGGGCGAAGGGGGTGTCAGGAGGGATGACCGTGGCACTTCTATGGAGGTTATGATGGGGTGGGGCGAGGGGGTGGGCCTGGAGGGATGACCTTGGCATTTCTATGCAAGGTTATGGTGGGGGTGGGGCGACGGGGATGCCAGCAATGATAACCGTGGCACTTCTATAGAGGTGATGTTGGGGGTGCAGTGAGGGTGTGGCCAGAAGGAATGACCGTGGCTCTTCTATGGAGGTTATGATGGGTTGGGGCAAGGGGGGTGTGCCAGGAGGTTTAACCATGGCACTTCTATGGAGGTGATGGTGGGAGTCGGGCGAAGGGGGTGCCAGGAGGGATGACCGTGGCACTTCTATGGAGCTTACGATGAAAGTGGGGCGAGGGGAATGCCAGGATTGATAACCGTGACACTTCTATGGAGGTGATGATGGGGTGGGGTAAGTGGGGTGGCCAGAGGGATGACTGTGGCACTTCTATGGAGGTTATGATTGGCTAGGGCAAGGAATGTGGGCCAGGAACGATGACCGTGGCACCTCGATGGAGGTTATGATGAGCTGGGGCAAGTGGGGTGGGTCAGGAAGGATAACCGTGGCACTTCTATGGAGCTTACAATGGGAGTGGGGCAAGGGGGATGCCAGGATTGATAACCGTGGCACTTCTATGGAGGTTATGGTGGGGGTGGTGCGAGGGGGATGCCAGGAATGAGAACCGTGGCACTTCTATAGAGGTGAAGGTGGGGGTGGAGGAACGGTGTGGCCAGAAGGGATGACTGTGGCAATTCTATGGAGGTTATGTTGGGTTGGGGCAAGGGGGGTGGGCCAGGAGGGATGACCGTGGCATTTCTATGGAGGTTATGGTGGGGGTGGGGCGAGTGGGGTGCCAGGAATGGTAACCGTGGCACCTGTATGGAGGTTATGATGGGGTGGGGCGAGGGGGGATGGCCAGGAGTAATGACCGTGGCACTTCTATGGAGGTTGTGATGGGTTGGGATAAGGGGGGTGGGTCTGGAGGGATGACCGTGGCATTTCTATGGAGGTTATGGTGGGGGTGGGGCAAGGAGGATGCCAGGAATGATAACCGTGGCACTTCTATGGAGGTTATGATGGGGTTGTCGAGGGAGTGGGCCACGAGGGATAACCGTGGCACTACTATGGAGGTTATGATGGGTTGGGGCAAAGGGGGTGGGCCAGGACGGATGACCGAGGCACTTCTATGGAGGTTATGACAGGATGGGGCGAGGGGGGTCCGCCTGGAGTGATGACCGCGGCATTTCTATGGAGGTTATGGTGGGGGTCGGGCGAAGGGAGTGTCAGGAGGGATGACCGTGGCACTTCTATGGAGGTTATGGTGCGCGTGGGGCGAGGGGTGTGCAAGGAATGATAACCGTGGCACCTCTATGGAGGTTATGATGAGCTGCGGCAAGTGGGGTGGGCCAGGAGGGATGACCATGGCACTTCTATGGATGTTATGATTAAATGGGGCAAGGGTGGTGTGCCAGGAAGGATAACCGTGGCACTTCTATGGAGCTTACAATGGGAGTGGGGCGAGGGGGATGCCAGGATTGATAACCGTGGCACTTCTATGGAGGTGATGAAGGGGTGGAGCGAGGGGGATGGGACAGGAGGGATGACCGTGGCACTTCTATGGAGGTTATGACGGGATTGGGCGAGGGGGGTCCGCCTGGAGTGATGATCGTGGCATTTCTATGGAGGTTATGGTGGGGGTAGGGCGAGGGGGATGCCAGGAATGATAACCATGGCACTTCTATGGAGGTGATGGTGGGGGTCGGGCGAAGGGGGTGTCAGGAGGGATGACCGTGGCACTTCTATGGAGGTTATGGTGCGGGTGGGGCGAGGGGTGTGCCAGGAATGATAACCGTGGCACTTCTATGGAGGTGATGATGGGGTGCGGCGAGGGGGGTGGACCTGGAGGGATGACCTTGGCAATTCTCTGGAGGTTATGGTGGGATTGGGGCGAGTGGGATGCCAAGAATGATAACCGTGGCACTTCTATGGAGGTTATGATGGGGTGGGGCGAGGGGGTGGGCCTGGAGGGATGACCTTGGCATTTCTATGCAAGGTTATGGTAGGGGTGGGGCGACGGGGATGCCAGCAATGATAACCGTGGCACTTCTATAGAGGTGATGTTGGGGGTGCAGTGAGGGTGTGGCCAGAAGGAATGACCGTGGCTCTTCTATGGAGGTTATGATGGGTTGGGGCAAGGGGGGTGTGCCAGGAGGTTTAACCATGGCACTTCTATGGAGGTGATGGTGGGAGTCGGGCGAAGGGGGTGCCAGGAGGGATGACCGTGGCACTTCTATGGAGCTTACGATGAAAGTGGGGCGAGGGGAATGCCAGGATTGATAACCGTGAAACTTCTATGGAGGTGAAGATGGGGTGGGGTAGTGGGGTGGCCAGAGGGATGACTGTGGCACTTCTATGGAGGTTATGATTGGCTAGGGCAAGGGATGTGGGCCAGGAACGATGACCGTGGCACCTCGATGGAGGTTATGATGAGCTGGGGCAAGTGGGGTGGGCCAGGAAGGATAACCGTGGCACTTCTATGGAGCTTACAATGGGAATGGGGCAAGGGGGATGCCAGGATTGATAACCGTGGCACTTCTATGGAGGTTATGGTGGGGGTGGTGCGAGGGGGATGCCAGGAATGAGAACCGTGGCAGTTCTATAGAGGTGAAGGTGGGGGTGGAGGAAGGGTGTGGCCAGAAGGGATGACTGTGGCAATTCTATGGAGTTTATGTTGGGTTGGAGCAAGGGGAGTGGGCCAGGAGGGATGACCGTGGCATTTCTATGGAGGTTATGGTGGGGGTGGGGCGAGTGGGGTGCCAGGAATGGTAACCGTGGCACCTGTATGGAGGTTATGATGGGGTGGGGCGAGGGGGGATGGCCAGGAGTAATGACTGTGGCACTTCTATGGAGGTTGTGATGGGTTGGGGCAAGGGGGGTGGGTCTGGAGGGATGACCGTGGCATTTCTATGGAGGTTATGGTGGGGGTGGGGCGAGGAGGATGCCAGGAATGATAACCGTGGCACTTCTATGGAGGTTATGATGGGGTTGTCGAGAAAGTGGGCCACGAGGGATAACCGTGGCACTACTATGGAGGTTATGATGGGTTGGGGCAAAGGGGGTGGGCCAGGAGGGATGACCGTGGCACTTCTATGGAGGTTATGACAGGATGGGGCGAGGGGGGTCCGCCTGGAGTGATGACCGCGGCATTTCTATGGAGGTTATGGTGGGGGTCGGGCGAAGGGAGTGTCAGGAGGGATGACCGTGGCACTTCTATGGAGGTTATGGTGCGGGTGGGGCGAGGGGTGTGCCAGGAATGATAACCGTGGCACCTCTATGGAGGTTATGATGAGCTGGGGCAAGTGGGGTGGGCCAGGAGGGATGACCGTGGCACTTCTATGGAGCTTACAATGGGAGTGGGGTGAGGGGGATGCCAGGATTGATAACCGTGGCACTTCTATGGAGGTGATGAAGGGGTGGAGCGAGGGCGATGGGTCAGGAGGGATGACCGTGGCACTTCTATGGAGGGTATGATGAGCTGGCGCAAGGGGGGTGGGCCAGGAGGGATGACCGTGGCACATCTATGGAGGTTATGATGCGCTGCGGCAAGAGGGGTGGGCCAGGAGGGATAACCGTGGCACTTCTATGGAGGTGATGGTGGGGGTCGGGAGAAGGGGATGCCAGGAGGGATTACCATGGCAATTCTATAGAGGTGATGGTGGGGGTGGAGCGAGGGTGTGGCCAGAAGGGATGACTGTGGCAATTCTATGGAGGTTATGATGGGGTTGGGGCGAGGGAGGTGCCAGTAATGATAACCATAGCACTTCTATGGAGGTTATGATGGGTTGGGCAAGGGGGGTGGGCCAGGAGGGATGATCATGGCATTTCTATGGAGTTTATTATGAGCTGGGGCAAGGGGGGTGTGCCAGGAGGGATAACCGTGGCACTTATATGGAGCTTACGATGGGAGTGGGGCGAGGGGGATGCCAGGAGGGATGACCATGGCACTTCTATGGAGGTTATGATGGGTGGGGAGAGGGAGGTGGGCCTGGAGGGATGACCGTAGCATTTCTATTGAGGTTATGGTGAGGGTGGGGCGAGGGGGGTGCCAGGAATGAAAACCGTGGCACTTCTATAGAGGTGAAGGTGGGGGTGGAGGAAGGGTGTGGCCAGAAGGGATGACTGTGGCAATTCTATGGAGGTTATGTTGGGGTGGGGCAAGGGGGGTGGGCCAGGAGGGATGACCGTGGCATTTCTATGGAGGTTATGGTGGGGGTGGGGCGAGGGGGATGCCAGGAATTATAACCGTGGCACTTCTATGGAGGTTATGATGGGGTTGTCGAGGGGAGTGGGCCACGAGGGATAACCGTGGCACTACTATGGAGGTTATGATGGGTTGGGGCAAAGGGGGTGGGCCAGGAGGGATGACCGTGGCACTTCTATGGAGGTTGTGACGGGATGGGGCGAGGGGGGTCCGCCTGGAGTGATGATCGTGGCATTTCTATGGAGGTTATGGTGGGGGTAGGGCGAGGGGGATGCCAGGAATGATAACCATGGCACTTCTATGGAGGTGATGGTGGGGGTCGGGCGAAGGGGGTGTCAGGAGGGATGACCGTGGCACTTCTATGGAGGTTATGGTGCGGGTGGGGCGAGGGGTGTGCCAGGAATGATAACCGTGGCACTTCTATGGAGGTGATGATGGGTGCGGCGAGGGGGGTGGACCTGGAGGGATGACCTTGGCAATTCTATGCAAGGTTATGGTGGGGGTGGGGCGACGGGGATGCCAGCAATGATGACCGTGGCACTTCTATAGAGGTGATGTTGGGGGTGCAGTGAGGGTGTGGCCAGAAGGAATGACCGTGGCTCTTCTATGGAGCTTACGATGAAAGTGGGGCGAGGGGAATGCCAGGATTGATAACCGTGACACTTCTATGGAGGTGATGATGGGGTGGGGCAAGTGGGGTGGCCAGAGGGATGACTGTGGCACTTCTATGGAGGTTATGATTGGCTAGGGCAAGGGATGTGGGCCAGGAACGATGACCGTGGCACCTCGATGGAGGTTATGATGAGCTGGGGCAAGTGGGGTGGGCCAGGAAGGATAACCGTGGCACTTCTATGGAGCTTACAATGGGAGAGGGGCAAGGGGGATGCCAGGATGGATATCCGTGGCACTTCTATGGAGGTTATGGTGGGGGTGGTGCGAGGGGGATGCCAGGAATGAGAACCGTGGCACTTCTATAGAGGTGAAGGTGGGGGTGGAGGAAGGGTGTGGCCAGAAGGGATGACTGTGGCAATTCTATGGAGGTTATGTTGGGTTGGGGCAAGGGGAGTGGGCCACGAGGGATGACCGTGGCATTTGTATGGAGGTTATGGTGGGGGTGGGGCGAGTGGGGTGCCAGGAATGGTAACCATGGCACTTCTATGGAGGTTATGATGAGCTGGGGCAAGGGGTGTGTGCCAGGAGGGATAACCATGGCACGTCTATGGAGGTGATCGTGGGGGTCAGGAGAAGGGGATGCCAGGAGGGATTACCATGGCACTTCTATGGAGGTTATGGTGGGGGTGGTGCGAGGGGGATGCCAGGAATGAGAACCGTGGCAATTCTATAGAGGTGATGGTGGGGGTGGAGCGAGGGTGTGGCCAGAAGGGATGACTGTGGCAATTCTATGGAGGTTATGTTGGGGTTGGGGCGAGGGAGGTGCCAGTAATGATAACCATAGCACTTCTATGGAGGTTATGATGGGTTGGGCAAGGGGGGTATGCCAGGAGGGATAACCGTGGCACTTATATGGAGCTTACGATGGGAGTGGGGCGAGGGGGATGCCAGCTGGGATGACCATGGCACTTCTATGGAGGTGATGATGGGGTGGGGAGAGGGAGGTGGGCCTGGAGAGATGACCGTAGCATTTCTATTGAGGTTATGGTGAGGGTGGGGCGAGGGGGGTGCCAGGAATGAAAACCGTGGCACTTCTATAGAGGTGATGGTGGGGGTAGGGCGAGGGGGACTGGACAGGAGTAATGTCCTTGGCACTTCTATGGAGATTATGATGGGGTAGGCCGAGGGGTGTGGCCTGGAGGGATGACCGTGGCATTTCTATGGAGGTTATGGTGGGGGTGGGGCGAGGGGGATGCCAGGAATGATAACCGTGTCACTTCTATAAAGGTGAAGGTGGGGGTGGAGGAAGGGTGTGGCCAGAAGGGATGACTGTGGCAATTCTATGGAGGTTATGTTGCGTTGGGGAGAGGGAGGTGGGCCTGGAGAGATGACCGTAGCATTTCTATTGAGGTTATGGTGAGGGTGGGGCGAGGGGGGTGCCAGGAATGGTAACCGTGGCACCTGTATGGAGGTTATGATGGGGTGCGGCGAGGGGGGATGGCCAGGAGTAATGACCGTGGCACTTCTATGGAGGTTGTGATGGGTAGGGGCAAGGGGGGTGGGTCTGGAGGGATGACCGTGGCATTTCTATGGAGGTTATGGTGGGGGTGGGGCGAGGGGGATGCCAGGAATGATAACCGTGGCACTTCTATGGAGGTTATGATGGGTTGGGGCAAAGAGGGTGGGCCAGGAGGGATGACCGTGGCACTTCTATGGAGGTTATGACGGGATGGGGCGAGGGGGGTCCTTTTGGAGTGATGACCGTGGCATTTCTATGGAGATTATGGTGAGGGTAGGGCGAGGGGGATGCCAGGAATGATAACCATGGCACTTCTATGGAGGTGATGGTGGGGGTCGGGCGAAGGGGGTGTCAGGAGGGATGACCATGGCACTTCTATGGAGGTTATGGTGCGGGTGGGGCGAGGGGTGTGCCAGGAATGATAACCGTGGCACATCTATGGAGGTGATGATGGGGTGGGGCGATGGGGGTGGACCTGGAGGGATGACCTTGGCAATTCTCTGGAGGTTATGGTGGATTGGGGCGAGTGGGATGCCAGGAATGATAACCGTGGCACTTCTATGGAGGTTATGATGGGGTGGGGCGAGGGGGTGGGCCTGGAGGGATGACCTTGGCATTTCTATGCAGGTTATGGTGGGGGTGGGGCGAGAGGGATGCCAGCAATCATAACCGTGGCACTTCTATAGAGGTGATGTTGGGGGTGCAGTGAGGGTGTGGCCAGAAGGAATGACCTTGGCTCTTCTATGGAGGTTATGATGGGTTGGGGCAAGGGGGGTGTGCCAGGAGGTTTAACCATGGCACTTCTATGGAAGTGATGGTGGGGGTCGGGCGAAGGGGGTGCCAGGAGGGATGACCGTGGCACTTCTATGGAGCTTACGATGAGAGTGGGGCGAGGGGAATGCCAGGATTGATAACCGTGACACTTCTATGGAGGTGATGATGGGGTGGGGCAAGTGGGGTGCCCAGAGGGATGACTGTGGCACTTCTATGGAGGTTATGATTGGCTACGGCAAGGGATGTGGGCCAGGAACGATGACCGTGGCACCTCGAGGGAGGTTATGATGAGCTGGGGCAAGTGGGGTGGGCCAGGAGGGATGACCATGGCACTTCTATGGAGGTTATGATTAGCTGGGGAAGGGTGGTGTGCCAGGAAGGATAACCGTGGCACTTCTATGGAGCTTACAATGGGAGTGGGGCGAGGGGGATGCCAGGATTGATAACCGTGGCACTTCTATGGAGGTGATGAAGGGGTGGGGCGAGGGGGATGGGTCAGGAGGGATGACTGTGGCACTTCTATGGAGGGTATGATGAGCTGGCGCAAGGGGGGTGGGCCAGGAGGGATGACCGTGGCACATCTATGGAGGTTATGATGCGCTGGGGCAAGAGGGGTGGGCCAGGAGGGATAACCGTGGCACTTCTATGGAGCTTACGATGGGAGTGGGGCGAGGGGGATGCCAGGATTGATAACCGTGGCACTTCTATAGAGGTGATGGTGGGGGTGGAGCGAGGGTGTGGCCAGAAGGGATTACTGTGGCAATTCTATGGAGGTTATATTGGGGTGGAGCGAGTGGGGTGGGCCTGGAGGGATGACCGTGGCATTTCTATGGAGGTTATGGTGGGGGTGGGGAGAGGGTGGTGCCAGGAATGATAACCATGGTACTTCTATGGAGGTTATGATGAGCTGGGGCAAGGGGGGTGTGCCAGGAGGGATAACCATGGCACTTCTATAGAGGTGATGGTGGGGGTCGGGAGAAGGGGATACCAGGAGGGATTACCATGGCACTTCTATGGAGGTTATGGTGGGGGTGGTGCGAGGGGGATGCCAGGAATGAGAACCGTGGCAATTCTATAGAGGTGATGGTGGGGGTGGAGCGAGGGTGTGGCCAGAAGGGATGACTGTGGCAATTCTATGGAGGTTATGTTGGGTTGGGGCAAGGGGGGTGGGCCAGGAGGGATGACCGTGGCATTTCTATGGAGGTTATGGTCGGGGTGGGGCGAGTGGGGTGCCAGGAATGGTAACCGTGGCACCTGTATAGAGGTTATGATGGGGTGGGGCGAGGGGGGATGGCCAGGAGTAATGACCGTGGCACTTCTATGGAGGTTGTGATGGGTTGGGGCAAGGGGGGTGGGTCTGGAGGGATGACCGTGGCATTTCTATGGAGGTTATGGTGGGGGTGGGGCGAGGGGGAGGCCAGGAATGATAACCGTGGCACTACTATGGAGGTTATGATGGGTTGGGGCAAAGGGGGTGGGCCAGGAGGGATGACGGTGGCACTTCTATGGAGGTTATGACGGGTTGGGGCTAGGGGGGTGCGCCAGGAGGTTTAACCATGGCACTTCTATGGAGGTGATGGTGGGGGTCGGGCGAAGGGTGTGCCAGGAGGGATGACCGTGGCACTTCTATGGAGCTTACGATGAGAGTGGGGCAAGGGGAATGCCAGGATTGATAACCGTGACACTTCTATGGAGGTGATGATGGGGTGGGGCAAGTGGGGTGGCCAGAGGTATGACTGTGGCACTTCTATGGAGGTTATGATTGGCTACGGCAAGGGATGTGGGCCAGGAACGATGACCGTGGCACCTCGATGGAGGTTATGATGAGCTGGGGCAAGTGGGGTGGGCCAGGAGGGATGACCATGGCACTTCTATGGAGGTTATGATTAGCTGGGGAAGGGTGGTGTGCCAGGAAGGATAACCGTGGCACTTCTATGGAGCTTACAATGGGAGTGGGGCGAGGGGATGCCAGGATTGATAACCGTGGCACTTCTATGGAGGTGATGAAGGGGTGGGGCGAGGGGGATGGGTCAGGAGGGATGACTGTGGCACTTCTATGGAGGGTATGATGAGCTGGCGCAAGGGGGGTGGGCCAGGAGGGATGACCGTGGCACATCTATGGAGGTTATGATGCGCTGGGGCAAGAGGGGTGGGCCAGGAGGGATAACCGTGGCACTTCTATGGAGCTTACGATGGGAGTGGGGCGAGGCGGATGCCAGGATTGATAACCGTGGCACTTCTATAGAGGTGATGGTGGGGGTGGAGCGAGGGTGTGGCCAGAAGGGATTACTGTGGCAATTCTATGGAGGTTATATTGGGGTGGAGCGAGTGGGGTGGGCCTGGAGGGATGACCGTGGCATTTCTATGGAGGTTATGGTGGGGGTGGGGAGAGGGTGGTGCCAGGAATGATAACCATGGCACTTCTATGGAGGTTATGATGAGCTGGGGCAAGGGGGGTGTGCCAGGAGGGATAACCATGGCACTTCTATAGAGGTGATGGTGGGGGTCGGGAGAAGGGGATACCAGGAGGGATTACCATGGCACTTCTATGGAGGTTATGGTGGGGGTGGTGCGAGGGGGATGCCAGGAATGAGAACCGTGGCAATTCTATAGAGGTGATGGTGGGGGTGGAGCGAGGGTGTGGCCAGAAGGGATGACTGTGGCAATTCTATGGAGGTTATGTTGGGTTGTGGCAAGGGGGGTGGGCCAGGAGGGATGACCGTGGCATTTCTATGGAGGTTATGGTGGGGGTGGGGCGAGTGGGGTGCCAGGAATGGTAACCGTGGCACCTGTATAGAGGTTATGATGGGGTGGGCAAGGGGGGTATGCCAGGAGGGATAACCGTGGCACTTATATGGAGCTTACGATGGGAGTGGGACGAGGGGGATGCCAGCAGGGATGACCATGGCACTTCTATGGAGGTTAAGATGGGGTGGGGAGAGGGAGGTGGGCCTGGAGAGATGACCGTAGCATTTCTATTGAGGTTATGCTGAGGGTGGGGCGAGTGGGGTGCCAGGAATGGTAACCGTGGCACCTGTATAGAGGTTATGATGGGGTGGGGCGAGGGGGGATGGCCAGGAGTAATGACCGTGGCACTTCTATGGAGGTTGTGATGGGTTGGGGCAAGGGGGGTGGGTCTGGAGGGATGACCGTGGCATTTCTATGGAGGTTATGGTGGGGGTGGGGCGAGGGGGAGGCCAGGAATGATAACCGTGGCACTTCCATGGAGGTTATGATGGGGTTGTCGAGGGGAGTGGGCCACGAGGGATAACCGTGGCACTACTATGGAGGTTATGATGGGTTGGGGCTAAGGGGGTGGGCCAGGAGGGATGACGGTGGCACTTCTATGGAGGTTATGACGGGTTGGGGCAAGGGGGGTGCGCCAGGAGGTTTAACCATGGCACTTCTATGGATGTGATGGTGGGGGTCGGGCGAAGGGTGTGCCAGGAGGGATGACCGTGGCACTTCTATGGAGCTTACGATGAGAGTGGGGCGAGGGGAATGCCAGGATTGATAACCGTGACACTTCTATGGAGGTGATGATGGGGTGGGGCAAGTGGGGTGGCCAGAGGTATGACTGTGGCACTTCTATGGAGGTTATGATTGGCTACGGCAAGGGAAGTGGGCCAGGAACGATGACCGTGGCACCTCGATGGAGGTTATGATGAGCTGGGGCAAGTGGGGTGGGCCAGGAGGGATGACCATGGCACTTCTATGGAGGTTATGATTAGCTGGGGAAGGGTGGTGTGCCAGGAAGGATAACCGTGGCACTTCTATGGAGCTTACAATGGGAGTGGGGCGAGGGGGATGCCAGGATTGATAACCGTGGCACTTCTATGGAGGTGATGAAGGGGTGGGGCGAGGGGGATGGGTCAGGAGGGATGACCGTGGCACTTCTATGGAGGGTATGATGAGCTGGCGCAAGGGGGGTGGACCAGGAGGGATGACCATGGCACATCTATGGAGGTTATGATGCGCTGGGGCTAGAGGGGTGGGCCAGGAGGGATAACCGTGGCACTTCTATGGAGCTTACGATGGGAGTGGGGCGAGGCGGATGCCAGGATTGATAACCGTGGCACTTCTATAGAGGTGATGGTGGGGGTGGAGCGAGGGTGTGGCCAGAAGGGATTACTGTGGCAATTCTATGGAGGTTATATTGGGGTGGAGCGAGTGGGGTGGGCCTGGAGGGATGACCGTGGCATTTCTATGGAGGTTATGGTGGGGGTGGGGAGAGGGTGGTGCCAGGATTGATAACCATGGCACTTCTATGGAGGTTATGATGAGCTGGGGCAAGGGGGGTGTGCCAGGAGGGATAACCATGGCACTTCTATGGAGGTGATGGTGGGGGTCGGGAGAAGGGGATGCCAGGAGGGATTACCATGGCACTTCTATGGAGGTTATGGTGGGGTGGTGCGAGGGGGATGCCAGGAATGAGAACCGTGGCAATTCTATAGAGGTGATGGTGGGGGTGGAGCGAGGGTGTAGCCAGAAGGGATGACTGTGGCAATTCTATGGAGGTTATGATGGGGTTGGGGCGAGGGAGGTGCCAGTAATGATAACCATAGCACTTCTATGGAGGTTATGATGGGTTGGGCAAGGGGGGTATGCCAGGAGGGATAACCGTGGCACTTATATGGAGCTTACGATGGGAGTGGGACGAGGGGGATGCCAGCAGGGATGACCATGGCACTTCTATGGAGGTTAAGATGGGGTGGGGAGAGGGAGGTGGGCCTGGAGAGATGACCGTAGCATTTCTATTGAGGTTATGCTGAGGGTGGGGCGAGTGGGGTGCCAGGAATGGTAACCGTGGCACCTGTATAGAGGTTATGATGGGGTGGGGCGAGGGGGGATGGCCAGGAGTAATGACCGTGGCACTTCTATGGAGGTTGTGATGGGTTGGGGCAAGGGGGGTGGGTCTGGAGGGATGACCGTGGCATTTCTATGGAGGTTATGGTGGGGGTGGGGCGAGGGGGATGCCAGGAATGATAACCGTGGCACTTCTATGGAGGTTATGATGGGTTGGGGCAAAGGGGGTGGGCCAGGAGGGATGACCGTGGCACTTCTATGGAGGTTATGACGGGATAGGGTGAGGGGGGTCCGCCTGGAGTGATGACCGTGGCATTTCTATGGAGGTTATGGTGGGGGTAGGGCGAGGGGGATGCCAGGAATGATAACCATGGCACTTCTATGGAGGTGATGGTGGGGGTCGGGCGAAGGGGGTGTCAGGAGGGATGACCGTGGCACTTCTATGGAGGTTATGGTGCGGGTGGGGCGAGGGGTGTGCCAGGAATGATAACCGTGTCACTTCTATGGAGGTGATGATGGGGTGGGGCGAGGGGGGTGGACCTGGAGGGATGACCTTGGCAATTCTCTGGAGGTTATGGTGGGATTGGGGCGAGTGGGATGCCAGGAATGATAACCGTGGCACTTCTATGGAGGTTATGATGGGGTGGGGCGAGGGGGTGGGCTGGAGGGATGACCT
The DNA here is from genome assembly GCF_004115265.2 of Rhinolophus ferrumequinum. NCBI lineage: Eukaryota > Metazoa > Chordata > Mammalia > Chiroptera > Rhinolophidae > Rhinolophus > Rhinolophus ferrumequinum. Next base: position 23,702 of record NW_022680369.1, read on the forward strand.
TGAAATTTCTATGCAGGTTATGGTAGGGATGGGGCGACGGGGATGAAAGCAATAATAACCGTGGCACTTCTATAGAGGTGATGTTGGGGGTGCAGTGAGGGTGTGGCCAGAAGGAATGACCGTGGCTCTTCTATGGAGGTTATGATGGGTTGGGACAAGGGGGGTGTGTCAGGAGGTTTAACCATGGAACTTCTATGGAGGTGATGGTGGGAGTTGGGCGAAGTGGGTGCCAGGAGGGATGACCGTGGCACTTCTATGGAGCTTACGATGAGAGTGGGGCGAGGGGAATGCCAGGATTGATAACCGTGACACTTCTATGGAGGTGATGATGGGGTGGGGCAAGTGGGGTGGCCAGAGGGATGACTGTGGCACTTCTATGGAGGTTATGATTGGCTAGGGCAAGGGATGTGGGCCAGGAACGATGACCGTGGCACCTCGATGGAGGTTATGATGAGCTGGGGAGAGTGGAGTGGGCCAGGAAGGATAACCGTGGCACTTCTATGGAGCTTACAATGGGAGTGGGGCAAGGGGGATGCCAGGATTGATAACCGTGGCAATTCTATGGAGGTTATGATGGGGTGGTCGAGGGGAGTGGGCCACGAGGGATAACCGTGGCACTACTATGGAGGTTATGATAGGGTGGGGAGAGAGTGGTGCCAGTAATGATAAACGTGGCAATTCTATGGAGGTTATAATGGGTTGGGGCAAGGGGGTGGGCCAGGAGGGATGACCGTGGCACTTCTATGGAGGTTATGATGGGATGGGGCGAGGGGGGTCGGCCTGGTGTGATGACCGTGGAATTTCTATGGAGGTTATGGTGGGGGTGGGGAGAGGGTGGTGCCAGGAATGATAACCATGGCACTTCTATGGAGGTCATGATGAGCTGGGGCAAGGGGGGTGTGCCAGGAGGGATAACCATGGCACGTCTATGGAGGTTATGGTGGGGGTGGTGCGAGGGGGATGCCAGGAATGAGAACCGTGGCAATTCTATAGAGGTGATGGTGGGGGTGGAGCGAGGGTGTGGCCAGAGGGGATGACTGTGGCAATTCTATGGAGGTTATGTTGGGTTGGGGCAAGGGGGGTGGGCCAGGTGGGATGACCGTGGCATTTCTATGGAGGTTATGGTGGGGGTGGGGCGAGTGGGGTGCCAGGAATGGTAACCGTGGCACCAGTATAGAGGTTATGATGGGGTGGGGCGAGGGGGGATGGCCAGGAGTAATGACCGTGGCACTTCTATGGAGGTTGTGATGGGTTGGGGCAAGGGGGGTGGGTCTGGAGGGATGACCGTGGCATTTCTATGGAGGTTATGGTGGGGGTGGGGCGAGGGGAATGCCACGAATGATAACCGTGGCACTTCTATGGAGGTTATGATGGGGTTGTCGAGGGGAGTGGGGCACGAGGGATAACCGTGGCACTACTATGGAGGTTATGATGGGTTGGGGCAAAGGGGGTGGGCCAGGAGGGATGACCGTGGCACTTCTATGGAGGTTATGACGGGATGGGGCGAGGGGGGTCCGCCTGGAGTGATGACCGTGGCATTTCTATGGAGGTTATGGTGGGGGTAGGGCGAGGGGGATGCCAGGAATGATAACCATGGCACTTCTATGGAGGTGATGGTGGGGGTCGGGCGAAGGGGTGTCAGGAGGGATGACCGTGGCACTTCTATGGAGGTTATGGTGCGGGTGGGGCGAGGGGTGTGCCAGGAATGATAACCGTGGCACTTCTATGGAGGTATGATGGGGTGGGGCGAGGGGTGGGCCTGGAGGGATGACCTTGGCATTTCTATGCAGGTTATGGTGGGGGTGGGTCGACGGGGATGCCAGCAATGATAACCATGGCACTTCTATAGAGGTGATGTTGGGGGTGCAGTCAGGGTGTGGCCAGAAGGAATGACCGTGGCTCTTATATGGAGGTTATGATGGGTTGGGGCAAGGGGGGTGTGTCAGGAGGTTTAACCATGGCACTTCTATGGAGATGATGGTGGGAGTCGGGCGAAGGGGGTGCCAGGAGGGATGACCTCTTCTTCTATGGAGCTTCTATGGAGCTTACGATGAGAGTGGGGCGAGGGGAATGCCAGTATTGATAACCGTGACACTTCTATGGAGGTGATGATGGGGTGGGGCAAGTGGGGTGGCCAGAGGGATGACAATGGCACTTCTATGGAGGTTATGATTGGCTAGGGCAAGGGATGTGGGCCAGGAACGATGACCGTGGCACCTCGATGGAGGTTATGATGAGCTGGGGCAAGTAGGGTGGGCCAGGAAGGATAACCGTGGCACTTCTATGGAGCTTACAATGGGAGTGGGGCAAGGGGGATGCCAGGATTGCTAACCGTGGCAATTCTATGGAGGTTATGATGGGGTGGTCGAGGGGAGTGGGCCACGAGGGATAACCGTGGCACTACTATGGAGGTTATGATGGGGTGGGGAGAGAGTGGTGCCAGTAATGATAACCGTGGCACTTCTATGGAGGTTATAATGGGTTGGGGCAAGGGGGGTGGGCCAGGAGGGATGACCGTGGCACTTCAATGGAGGTTATGATGGGATGGGGTGAGGGGGGTCTGCCTGGAGTGATGACCGTGGCATTTCTATGGAGGTTATGGTGGGGGTAGGGCGAGGGGGATGCCAGGAATGATAACCATGGCACTTCTATGGAGGTGATGGTGGGGGTCGGGCGAAGGGGGTGTCAGGAGGGATGACCGTGGCACTTCTATGGAGGTTATGGTGCGGGTGGGGCGAGGGGTGTGCCAGGAATGATAACCGTGTCACTTCTATGGAGGTGATGATGGGGTGGGGCGAGGGGGGTGGACCTGGAGGGATGACCTTGGCAATTCTCTGGAGGTTATGGTGGGATTGGGGCGAGTGGGATGCCAGGAATGATAACCGTGGCACCTCTATGGAGGTTATGATGGGGTGGGGCGAGGGGGTGGGCTGGAGGGATGACCTTGAAATTTCTATGCAGGTTATGGTAGGGATGGGGCGACGGGGATGAAAGCAATAATAACCGTGGCACTTCTATAGAGGTGATGTTGGGGGTGCAGTGAGGGTGTGGCCAGAAGGAATGACCGTGGCTCTTCTATGGAGGTTATGACGGGTTGGGACAAGGGGGGTGTGTCAGGAGGTTTAACCATGGCACTTCTATGGAGGTGATGGTGGGAGTTGGGCGAAGTGGGTGCCAGGAGGATTGACCGTGGCACTTCTATGGAGCTTACGATGAGAGTGGGGCGAGGGGAATGCCAGGATTGATAACCGTGACACTTCTATGGAGGTGATGATGGGGTGGGGCAAGTGGGGTGGCCAGAGGGATGACTGTGGCACTTCTATGGAGATTATGATTGGCTAGGGCAAGGGATGTGGGCCAGGAACGATGACCGTGGCACCTCGATGGAGGTTATGATGAGCTGGGGAGAGTGGGGTGGGCCAGGAAGGATAACCGTGGCACTTCTATGGAGCTTACAATGGGAGTGGGGCAAGGGGGATGCCAGGATTGATAACCGTGGCAATTCTATGGAGGTTATGATGGGGTGGTCGAGGGGAGTGGGCCACGAGGGATAACCGTGGCACTACTATGGAGGTTATGATAGGGTGGGGAGAGAGTGGTGCCAGTAATGATAAACGTGGCAATTCTATGGAGGTTATAATGGGTTGGGGCAAGGGGGTGGGCCAGGAGGGATGACCGTGGCACTTCTATGGAGGTTATGATGGGATGGGGCGAGGGGGGTCGGCCTGGTGTGATGACCGTGGAATTTCTATGGAGGTTATGGTGGGGGTGGGGAGAGGGTGGTGCCAGGAATGATAACCATGGCACTTCTATGGAGGTCATGATGAGCTGGGGCAAGGGGGGTGTGCCAGGAGGGATAACCATGGCACTTCTATGGAGGTGATGGTGGGGGTCGGTAGAAGAGGATGCCAGGAGGAATTACCATGGCACGTCTATGGAGGTTATGGTGGGGGTGGTGCGAGGGGGATGCCAGGAATGAGAACCGTGGCAATTCTATAGAGGTGATGGTGGGGGTGGAGCGAGGGTGTGGCCAGAGGGGATGACGGTGGCAATTCTATGGAGGTTATGTTGGGTTGGGGCAAGGGGGGTGGGCCAGGTGGGATGACCGTGGCATTTCTATGGAGGTTATGGTGGGGGTGGGGCGAGTGGAGTGCCAGGAATCGTAACCGTGGCACCAGTATAGAGGTTATGATGGGGTGGGGCGAGGGGGGATGGCCAGGAGTAATGACCGTGGCACTTCTATGGAGGTTGTGATGGGTTGGGGCAAGGGGGGTGGGTCTGGAGGGATGACCGTGGCATTTCTATGGAGGTTATGGTGGGGGTGGGGCGAGGGGGATGCCACGAATGATAACCGTGGCACTTCTATGGAGGTTATGATGGGGTTGTCGAGGGGAGTGGGCCACGAGGGATAACCGTGGCACTACTATGGAGGTTATGATGGGTTGGGGCAAAGGGGGTGGGCCAGGAGGGATGACCGTGGCACTTCTATGGAGGTTATGACGGGATGGGGCGAGGGGGGTCCGCCTGGAGTGATGACCGTGGCATTTCTATGGAGGTTATGGTGGGGGTAGGGCGAGGGGGATGCCAGGAATGATAACCATGGCACTTCTATGGAGGTGATGGTGGGGGTCGGGCGAAGGGGGTGTCAGGAGGGATGACCGTGGCACTTCTATGGAGGTTATGGTGCGGGTGGGGCGAGGGGTATGCCAGGAATGATAACCGTGGCACTTCTATGGAGGTTATGATGGGGTGGGGCGAGGGGTGGGCCTGGAGGGATGACCTTGGCATTTCTATGCAGGTTATGGTGGGGGTGGGTCGACGGGGATGCCAGCAATGATAACCATGGCACTTCTATAGAGGTGATGTTGGGGGTGCAGTCAGGGTGTGGCCAGAAGGAATGACCGTGGCTCTTATATGGAGGTTATGATGGGTTGGGGCAAGGGGGGTGTGTCAGGAGGTTTAACCATGGCACTTCTATGGAGATGATGGTGGGAGTCGGGCGAAGGGGGTGCCAGGAGGGATGACCGTGGCACTTCTATGGAGCTTACGATGAGAGTGGGGCGAGGGGAATGCCAGTATTGATAACCGTGACACTTCTATGGAGGTGATGATGGGGTGGGGCAAGTGGGGTGGCCAGAGGGATGACAATGGCACTTCTATGGAGGTTATGATTGGCTAGGGCAAGGGATGTGGGCCAGGAACGCTGACCGTGGCACCTCGATGGAGGTTATGATGAGCTGGGGCAAGTAGGGTGGGCCAGGAAGGATAACCGTGGCACTTCTATGGAGGTGATGGTGCGGGTGGGGCGAGGGGTGTGCCAGGAATGATAACCGTGGCACTTCTATGGAGGTTATGATGGGGTGGGGCGAGGGGTGGGCCTGGAGGGGTGACCTTGCATTTCTATGCAGGTTATGGTGGGGGTGGGGCGACGGGAATGCCAGGAATGATAACCGTGGCACTTCTATGGAGGTTATGATGGGGTGGGGCGAGGGGGGTCCGCCTGGAGTGATGACAGTGGCACTTCTATGGAGGTTATGGTGGGGGTAGGGCGAGGGGGATGCCAGGAATGATAACCATGGCACTTCTATGGAGGTGATGGTGGGGGTCGGGCGAAGGGAGTGTCAGGAGGGATGACCGTGGCATTTCTATGGAGGTTATGGTGGGGGCGGGGCGAGTGGGGTGCCAGGAATGGTAACCGTGGCACCTGTATGGAGGTTATGATGGGGTGGGGCGAGGGGGGATCGCCAGGAGTAATGACCGTGGCACTTCTATGGAGGTTGTGATGGGTAGGGGCAAGGGGGGTGGGTCGGAGGGATGACCGTGGCATTTCTATGGAAGTTATGGTGGGGGTGGGGCGAGGGGGATGCCAGGAATGATAACCGTGGCACTTCTATGGAGGTTATGATGGGTTGGGGCAAAGAGGGTGGGCCAGGAGGGATGACCGTGGCACTTCTATTGAGGTTATGACGGGATGGGGCGAGGGGGGTCCCCCTGGAGTGATGACCGTGGCATTTCTATGGAGGTTATGGTGGGGGTAGGGCGAGGGGGATGCCAGGAATGATAACCATGGCACTTCTATGGAGGTGATGATGGGGTGGGGCAAGAGGGGTGTGCCAGGAGGTTTAACCATGGCACTTCTATGGAGTTGATGGTGGTGGTCGGGCGAAGGGGGTGCCAGGAGAAATGACCGTGGCACTTCTATGGAGCTTACGATGAGAGTGGGGCGAGGGGAATGCCAGGATTGATAACCGTGGCACTCCTATAAAGGTGACGGTGGGGGTGGAGGAAGGGTGTGGCCAGAAGGGATGACTGTGGCAATTCTATGGAGGTTATGTTGGGTTGGGGCAAGGGGGGTGGGCCAGGAGGGATGACCGTGGCATTTCTATGGAGGTTATGGTGGGGGTGGGGCGAGGGGAATGCCAGGAATGATAACCGTGGCACTTCTATGGAGGTTATGATGGGGTTGTCGAGGGGAGTGGGCCACGAGGTATAACCGTGGCACTACTATGGAGGTTATGATGGGTTGGGGCAAAGGGGGTGGGCCAGGAGGGATGACCGTGGCACTTCTATGGAGGTGATGATGGGGTGCGGCGAGGGGGGTGGACCTGGAGGGATGACCTTGGCATTTCTATGGAGGTTATGGTGGGGGTAGGGCGAGGGGGATGCCAGGAATGATAACCATGGCACTTCTATGGAGGTGATGGTGGGGGTCGGGCGAAGGGGGTGTCAGGAGTAATGACCGTGGCACTTCTATGGAGGTTATGGTGCGGGTGGGGCGAGGGGTGTGCCAGGAATGATAACCGTGGCACTTCTATGGAGGTGATGATGGGGTGCGGCGAGGGGGGTGGACCTGGAGGGATGACCTTGACAATTCTCTGGAGGTTATGGTGGGATTGGGGCGAGTGGGATGCCAGGAATGATAACCGTGGCACTTCTATGGAGGTTATGATGGGGTGGGGCGAGGGGGTGGGCCTGGAGGGATGACCTTGGCATTTCTTTGCAAGGTTATGGTGGGGGTGGGGCGACGGGGATGCCAGCAATGATAACCGTGGCACTTCTATAGAGGTGATGTTGGGGGTGCAGTGAGGGTGTGGCCAGAAGGAATGACCGTGGCTCTTCTATGGAGGTTATGATGGGTTGGGGCAAGGGGGGTGTGCCAGGAGGTTTAACCATGGCACTTCTATGGAGGTGATGGTGGGAGTCGGGCGAAGGGGGTGCCAGGAGGGATGACCGTGGCACTTCTATGGAGCTTACGATGAAAGTGGGGCAAGGGGAATGCCAGGATTGATAACCGTGACACTTCTATGGAGGTGATGATGGGGTGGGGCAAGTGGGGTGGCCAGAGGGATGACTGTGGCACTTCGATGGAGGTTATGATTGGCTAGGGCAAGGGATGTGGGCCAGGAACGATGACCGTGGCACCTCGATGGAGGTTATGATGAGCTGGGGCAAGTGGGGTGGGCCAGGAAGGATAACCGTGGCACTTCTATGGAGCTTACAATGGGAGTGGGGCAAGGGGGATGCCAGGATTGATAACCGTGGCACTTCTATGGAGGTTATGGTGGGGGTGGTGCGAGGGGGATGCCAGGAATGAGAACCGTGGCACTTCTATAGAGGTGAAGGTGGGGGTGGAGGAAGGGTGTGGCCAGAAGGGATGACTGTGGCAATTCTATGGAGGTTATGTTGGGTTGGGGCAAGGGGGGTGGGCCAGGAGGGATGACCGTGGCATTTCTATGGAGGTTATGGTGGGGGTGGGGCGAGTGGGGTGCCAGGAATGGTAACCGTGGCACCTGTATGGAGGTTATGATGGGGTGGGGCGAGGGGGGATGGCCAGGAGTAATGACCGTGGCACTTCTATGGAGGTTGTGATGGGTTGGGGCAAGGGGGGGTGGGTCTGGAGGGATGACCGTGGCATTTCTATGGAGGTTATGGTGGGGGTGGGGCGAGGAGGATGCCAGGAATGATAACCGTGGCACTTCTATGGAGGTTATGATGGGGTTGTCTAGGGAGTGGGCCACGAGGGATAACCGTGGCACTACTATGGAGGTTATGATGGGTTGGGGCAAAGGGGGTGAGCCAGGAGGGATGACCGTGGCACTTCTATGGAGGTTATGACAGGATGGGGCGAGGGGGGTCCGCCTGGAGTGATGACCGCGGCATTTCTATGGAGGTTATGGTGGGGGTCGGGCGAAGGGAGTGTCAGGAGGGATGACCGTGGCACTTCTATGGAGGTTATGGTGCGGGTGGGGCGAGGGGTGTGCCAGGAATGATAACCGTGGCACCTCTATGGAGGTTATGATGAGCTGGGGCAAGTGGGGTGGGCCAGGAGGGATGACCATGGCACTTCTATGGAGGTTATGATTAGCTGGGGCAAGGGTGGTGTGCCAGGAAGGATAACCGTGGCACTTCTATGAAACTTACAATGGGAGTGGGGCAAGGGGTATGCCAGGATTGATAACCGTGGCACTTCTATGGAGGTGATGAAGGGGTGGAGCGAGGGGGATGGGTCAGGAGGCATGACCGTGGCACTTCTATGGAGGGTATGATGAGCTGGCGCAAGGGGTGTGGGCCAGGAGGGATGACCGTGGCACATCTATGGAGGTTATGATGCGCTGGGGCAAGAGGGGTGGGCCAGGAGGGATAACCGTGGCACTTCTATGGAGCTTACGATGGGAGTGGGGAGAGGGGGATGTCAGGATTGATAACCGTGGCACTTCTATAGAGGTGATGGTGGGGGTGGAGCGAGGGTGTGGCCAGAGGGGATGACTGTGGCAATTCTATGGAGGTTATATTGGGGTGGAGCGAGTGGGGTGGGCCTGGAGGGATGACCGTGGCATTTCTATGGAGGTTATGGTGGGGGTGGGGAGAGGGGGGTGCCAGGAATGATAACCATGGCACTTCTATGGAGGTTATGATGAGCTGGGGCAAGTGGGGTGTGCCAGGAGGGATAACCATGGCACTTCTATGGAGGTGATCGTGGGGGTGGAGAAGGGGATGCCAGGAGGGATTACCATGGCACTTCTATGGAGGTTATGGTGGGGGTGGTGGGAGGGGGATGCCAGGAATGAGAACCGTGGCAATTCTATAGAGGTGATGGTGGGGGTGGAGCGAGGGTGTGGCCAGAAGGGATGACTGTGGCAATTCTATGGAGGTTATGATGGGGTTGGGGCGAGGGAGGTGCCAGTAATGATAACCATAGCACTTCTATGGAGGTTATGATGGGTTGGGCAAGGGGGGTATGCCAGGAGGGATAACCGTGGCACTTATATGGAGCTTACGATGGGAGTGGGGCGAGGGGGATGCCAGCAGGGATGACCATGGCATTTCTATGGAGTTTATGATGGGGTGGGGAGAGGGAGGTGGGCCTGGAGAGATGACCGTAGCATTTCTATTGAGGTTATGGTGAGGGTCGGGCGAGGGGGGTGCCAGGAATGAAAACCGTGGCACTTCTATAGAGGTGATGGTGGGGGTAGGGCGAGGGGGACTGGACAGGAGTAATGTCCTTGGCACTTCTATGCAGATTATGATGGGGTGGGCCGAGGGGTGTGGCCTGGAGGGATGACCGTGGCATTTCTATGGAGGTTATGGTGGGGGTGGGGCGAGGGGGATGCCAGGAATGATAACCGTGTCACTTCTATAAAGGTGAAGGTGGGGGTGGAGGAAGGGTGTGGCCAGAAGGGATGACTGTGGCAATTCTATGGACGTTATGTTGGGTTGGGGAGAGGGAGGTGGGCCTGGAGAGATGGCCGTAGCATTTCTATTGAGGTTATGCTGAGGGTGGGGCGAGGGGGGTGCCAGGAATGGTAACCGTGGCACCTGTATGGAGGTTATGATGGGGTGCGGCGAGGGGGGATGGCCAGGAGTAATGACCGTGGCACTTCTATGGAGGTTGTGATGGGTAGGGGCAAGGGGTGTGGGTCTGGAGGGATGACCGTGGCATTTCTATGGAGGTTATGGTGGGGGTGGGGCGAGGGGGATGCCAGGAATGATAACCGTGGCACTTCTATGGAGGTTATGATGGGTTGGGGCAAAGAGGGTGGGCCAGGAGGGATGACCGTGGCACTTCTATGGAGGTGATGGTGGGGGTCGGGCGAAGGGGGTGTCAGGAGGGATGACCGTGGCACTTCTATGGAGGTTATGGTGCGGGTGGGGCGAGGGGTGTGCCAGGAATGATAACCGTGGCACTTCTATGGAGGTGATGATGGGGTGGGACGATGGGGGTGGACCTGGAGGGATGACCTTGGCAATTCTCTGGAGGTTATGGCGGATTGGGGCGAGTGGGATGCCAGGAATGATAACCGTGGCACTTCTATGGAGGTTATGATGGGGTGGGGCGAGGGGGTGGGCCTGGAGGGATGACCTTGGCATTTCTATGCAGGTTATGGTGGGGGTGGGGCGAGAGGGATGCCAGCAATCATAACCGTGGCACTTCTATAGAGGTGATGTTGGGGGTGCAGTGAGGGTGTGGCCAGAAGGAATGACCGTGGCTCTTCTATGGAGGTTATGATGGGTTGGGGCAAGGGGGGTGTGCCACGAGGTTTAACCATGGCACTTCTATGGAGGTGATGGTGGGGGTCGGGCGAAGGGGGTGCCAGGAGGGATGACCGTGGCACTTCTATGGAGCTTACGATGAGAGTGGGGCGAGGGGAATGCCAGGATTGATAACCGTGACACTTCTATGGAGGTGATGATGGGGTGGGGCAAGTGGGGTGGCCAGAGGGATGACTGTGGCACTTCTATGGAGGTTATGATGGCTACGGCAAGGGATGTGGGCCAGGAACGATGACCGTGGCACCTCGAGGGAGGTTATGATGAGCTGGGGCAAGTGGGGTGGGCCAGGAGGGATGACCATGGCACTTCTATGGATGTTATGATTAGCTGGGGAAGGGTGGTGTGCCAGGAAGGATAACCGTGGCACTTCTATGGAGCTTACAATGGGAGTGGGGCGAGGGGGATGCCAGGATTGATAACCGTGGCACTTCTATGGAGGTGATGAAGGGGTGGGGCGAGGGGGATGGGTCAGGAGGGATGACTGTGGCACTTGTATGGAGGGTATGATGAGCTGGCGCAAGGGGGGTGGGCCAGGAGGGATGACCATGGCACATCTATGGAGGTTATGATGCGCTGGGGCAAGAGGGGTGGGCCAGGAGGGATAACCGTGGCACTTCTATGGAGCTTACGATGGGACTGGGGCGAGGGGGATGCCAGGATTGATAACCGTGGCACTTCTATAGAGGTGTTGGTGGGGGTGGAGCGAGGGTGTGGCCAGAAGTGATTACTGTGGCAATTCTATAGAGGTTATATTGGGGTGGAGCGAGTGGGGTGGGCCTGGAGGGATGACCGTGGCATTTCTATGGAGGTTATGGTGGGGGTGGAGAAGGGTGGTGCCAGGAATGATAACCATGGCACTTCTATGGAGGTTATGATGAGCTGGGGCAAGGGGGGTGTGCCAGGAGGGATAACCATGGCACTTCTATGGAGGTGATGGTGGGGGTCGGGAGAAGGGGATGCCAGGAGGGATTACCATGGCACTTCTATGGAGGTTATGGTGGGGGTGGTGCGAGGGGGATGCCAGGAATGAGAACCGTGGCAATTCTATAGAGGTGATGGTGGGGGTGGAGCGAGGGTGTGGCCAGAAGGGATGACTGTGGCAATTCTATGGAGGTTTTGATGGGGTTGGGGCGAGGGAGGTGCCAGTAATGATAACCATAGCACTTCTATGAAGGTTATGATGGGTTGGGCAAGGGGGGTGGGCCAGGAGGGATGATCATGGCATTTCTATGGAGTTTATTATGAGCTGGGGCAAGGGGGGTGTGCCAGGAGGGATAACCGTGGCACTTATATGGAGCTTACGATGGGAGTGGGGCGAGGGGGATGCCAGGAGGGATGACCATGGCAGTTCTATGGAGGTTATGATGGGTGGGGAGAGGGAGGTGGGCCTGGAGGGATGACCGTAGCATTTCTATTGAGGTTATGGTGAGGGTGGGGCGAGGGGGGTGCCAGGAATGAAAACCGTGGCACTTCTATAGAGGTGATGGTGGGGGTAGGGCGAGGGGGGCTGGACAGGAGTAATGTTCGTGGCACTTCTATGGAGATTATGATGGGGTGGGCCGAGGGGTGTGGCCTGGAGGGATGACCGTGGCATTTCTATGGAGGTTATGGTGGGGGTGGGGCGAGGGGGATGCCAGGAATGATAACCGTGGCACTTCTATAAAGGTGAAGGTGGGGGTGGAGGAAGGGTGTGACCAGAAGGGATGACTGTGGCAATTCTATGGAGGTTATGTTGGGTTGGGGCAAGGGGGGTGGGCCAGGAGGGATGACCGTGGCATTTCTATGGAGGTTATGGTGGGGGTGGGGCGAGGGGGATGCCAGGAATGATAACCGTGGCACTTCTATGGAGGTTATGATGGGGTTGTCGAGGGGAGTGGGCCACGAGGGATAACCGTGGCACTACTATGGAGGTTATGATGGGTTGGGGCAAAGGGGGTGGGCCAGGAGGGATGACCGTGGCACTTCTATGGAGGTTATGACGGCATGGGGCAAGGGGGGTCCGCCTGGAGTGATGACCGTGGCATTTCTATGGAGGTTATGGTGGGGGGTAGGGCGAGGGGGATGCCAGGAATGATAACCATGGCACTTCTATGGAGGTGATGGTGGGGGTCGGGCGAAGGGGGTGTCAGGAGGGATGACCGTGGCACTTCTATGTAGGTTATGGTGCGGGTGGGGCGAGGGGTGTGCCAGGAATGATAACCGTGGCACTTCTATGGAGGTGATGATGGGGTGCGGCGAGGGGGGTGGACCTGGAGGGATGACCTTGGCAATTCTCTGGAGGTTATGGTGGGATTGGGGCGAGTGGGATGCCAGGAATGATAACCGTGGCACTTCTATGGAGGTTATGATGGGTTGGGGCGAGGGGGGTGGGCCTGGAGGGATGACCTTGGCATTTCTATGCAAGGTTATGGTGGGGGTGGGGCGACGGGGATGCCAGCAATGATAACCGTGGCACTTCTATAGAGGTGATGTTGAGGGTGCAGTGATGGTGTGGCCAGAAGGAATGACCGTGGCTCTTCTATGCAGGTTATGATGGGTTGGGGCAAGGGGGGTGTGCCACGAGGTTTAACCATGGCACTTCTATGGAGGTGATGGTGGGAGTCGGGCGAAGGGGGTGCCAGGAGGGATGACCGTGGCACATCTATGGAGCTTACGATGAAAGTGGGGCGAGGGGAATGCCAGGATTGATAACCGTGACACTTCTATGGAGGTGATGATTGGCTAGGGCAAGGAATGTGGGCCAGGAACGATGACCGTGGCACCTCGATGGAGGTTATGATGAGCTGGGGCAAGTGGGGTGGGCCAGGAAGGATAACCGTGGCACTTCTATGGAGGTGATGGTGGGGGTCGGGCAAAGGGAGTGTCAGGAGGGATGACCGTGGCACTTCTATGGAGGTTATGGTGCGGGTGGGGTGAGGGGTGTGCCAGGAATGATAACCGTGGCACCTCTATGGAGGTTATGATGAGCTGGGGCAAGTGGGGTGGGCCAGGAGGGATGACCATGGCACTTCTATGGAGGTTATGATTAGCTGTGGCAAGGGTGGTGTGCCAGGAAGGATAACCGTGGCACTTCTATGGAGCTTACAATGGGAGTGGGGCGAGGGGGATGCCAGGATTGATGACCGTGGCACTTCTATGGAGGTGATGAAGGGGTGGAGCGAGGGGGATGGGAGAGAAGGGATGACCGTGGCACTTCTATGGAGGGTATGATGAGCTGGCGCAAGGGGGGTGGGCCAGGAGGGATGACCGTGGCACATCTATGGAGGTTATGATGCGCTGGGGCAAGAGGGGTGGGCCAGGAGGGATAACCGTGGCACTTCTATGGTGCTTACAATGGGAGTGGGGCGAGGGGGATGCCAGGAGGGATGACCATGGCACGTCTATGGAGGTTATGATGGGTGGGGAGAGGGAGGTGGGCCTGGAGGGATGACCGTAGCATTTCTATTGAGGTTATGGTGAGGGTGGGGCGAGGGGGGTGCCAGGAATGAAAACCGTGGCACTTCTATAGAGGTGATGGTGGGGGTAGGGTGAGGGGGGCTGGACAGGAGTAATGTTCGTGGCACTTCTATGGAGATTATGATGGGGTGGGCCGAGGGGTGTGGCCTGGAGGGATGACCGTGGCATTTCTATGGAGGTATGGTGGGGGTGGGGCGAGGGGGATGCCAGGAATGATAACCGTGGCACTTCTATAAAGGTGAAGGTGGGGGTGGAGGAAGGGTGTGGCCAGAAGGGATGACTGTGGCAATTCTATGGAGGTTATGTTCCGTTGGGGCAAGGGGGGTGGGCCAGGAGGGATGACCGTGGCATTTCTATGGAGGTTATGGTGGGCGTGGGGCGAGGGGGATGCCAGTAATTATAACCGTGGCACTTCTATGGAGGTTATGATGGGGTTGTCGAGGGGAGTGGGCCACGAGGGATAACCGTGGCGCTACTATGGAGGTTATGATGGGTTGGGGCAAAGGGGGTGGGCCAGGAGGGATGACCGTGGCACTTCTATGGAGGTTATGTCGGGATGGGGCGAGGGGGGTCGCCTGGAGTGATGATCGTGGCATTTCTATGGAGGTTATGGTGGGGGTAGGGCGAGGGGGATGCCAGGAATGATAACCATGGCACTTCTATGGAGGTGATGGTGGGGGTCGGGCGAAGGGGGTGTCAGGAGGGATGACCGTGGCACTTCTATGGAGGTTATGGTGCGGGTGGCGCGAGGGGTGTGCCAGGAATGATAACCGTGGCACTTCTATGGAGGTGATGATGGGGTGCGGCGAGGGGGGTGGACCTGGAGGGATGACCTTGGCAATTCTCTGGAGGTTATGGTGGGATGGGGCGAGTGGGATGCCAAGAATGATAACCGTGGCACTTCTATGGAGGTTATGATGGGGTGGGGCGAGGGGTGGGCCTGGAGGGATGACCTTGGCATTTCTATGCAAGGTTATGGTGGGGGTGGGGCGACGGGGATGCCAGCAATGATAACCGTGGCACTTCTATAGAGGTGATGTTGGGGGTGCAGTGAGGGTGTGGCCAGAAGGAATGACCGTGGCTCTTCTATGGAGGTTATGATGGGTTGGGGCAAGGGGGGTGTGCCAGGAGGTTTAACCATGGCACTTCTATGGAGGTGATGGTGGGAGTCGGGCGAAGGGGGTGCCAGGAGGGATGACCGTGGCACTTCTATGGAGCTTACGATGAAAGTGGGGCGAGGGGAATGCCAGGATTGATAACCGTGACACTTCTATAGAGGTGATGATGGGGTGGGGCAAGTGGGGTGGCCAGAGGGATGACTGTGGCACTTCTATGGAGGTTATGATTGGCTAGGGCAAGGGATGTGGGCCAGGAACGATGACCGTGGCACCTCGATGGAGGTTATGATGAGCTGGGGCAAGTGGGGTTGGCCAGGAAGGATAACCGTGGCACTTCTATGGAGCTTACAATGGGAGTGGGGCAAGGGGGATGCCAGGATTGATAACCGTGGCACTTCTATGGAGGTTATGGTGGGGGTGGTGCGAGGGGGATGCCAGGAATGAGAACCGTGGCACTTCTATAGAGGTGAAGGTGGGGGTGGAGGAAGGGTGTGGCCAGAAGGGATGACTGTGGCAATTCTATGGAGGTTATGTTGGGTTGGGGCAAGGGGGGTGGGCCAGGAGGGATGACCGTGGCATTTCTATGGAGGTTATGGTGGGGGTGGGGCGAGGGGGATGCCAGGAATGATAACCGTGGCACTTCTATGGAGGTTATGATGGGGTTGTCGAGGGGAGTGGGCCACGAGGGATAACCGTGGCACTACTATGGAGGTTATGATGGGTTGGGGCAAAGGGGGTGGGCCAGGAGGGATGACCGTGGCACTTCTATGGAGGTTATGACGGCATGGGGCAAGGGGGGTCCGCCTGGAGTGATGACCGTGGCATTTCTATGGAGGTTATGGTGGGGGTAGGGCGAGGGGGATGCCAGGAATGATAACCATGGCACTTCTATGGAGGTGATGGTGGGGGTCGGGCGAAGGGGGTGTCAGGAGGGATGACCGTGGCACTTCTATGTAGGTTATGGTGCGGGTGGGGCGAGGGGTGTGCCAGGAATGATAACCGTGGCACTTCTATGGAGGTGATGATGGGGTGCGGCGAGGGGGGTGGACCTGGAGGGATGACCTTGGCAATTCTCTGGAGGTTATGGTGGGATTGGGGCGAGTGGGATGCCAGGAATGATAACCGTGGCACTTCTATGGAGGTTATGATGGGTTGGGGCGAGGGGGTGGGCCTGGAGGGATGACCTTGGCATTTCTATGCAAGGTTATGGTGGGGGTGGGGCGACGGGGATGCCAGCAATGATAACCGTGGCACTTCTATAGAGGTGATGTTGAGGGTGCAGTGATGGTGTGGCCAGAAGGAATGACCGTGGCTCTTCTATGCAGGTTATGATGGGTTGGGGCAAGGGGGGTGTGCCACGAGGTTTAACCATGGCACTTCTATGGAGGTGATGGTGGGAGTCGGGCGAAGGGGGGTGCCAGGAGGGATGACCGTGGCACATCTATGGAGCTTACGATGAAAGTGGGGCGAGGGGAATGCCAGGATTGATAACCGTGACACTTCTATGGAGGTGATGATTGGCTAGGGCAAGGAATGTGGGCCAGGAACGATGACCGTGGCACCTCGATGGAGGTTATGATGAGCTGGGGCAAGTGGGGTGGGCCAGGAAGGATAACCGTGGCACTTCTATGGAGGTGATGGTGGGGGTCGGGCAAAGGGAGTGTCAGGAGGGATGACCGTGGCACTTCTATGGAGGTTATGGTGCGGGTGGGGTGAGGGGTGTGCCAGGAATGATAACCGTGGCACCTCTATGGAGGTTATGATGAGCTGGGGCAAGTGGGGTGGGCCAGGAGGGATGACCATGGCACTTCTATGGAGGTTATGATTAGCTGTGGCAAGGGTGGTGTGCCAGGAAGGATAACCGTGGCACTTCTATGGAGCTTACAATGGGAGTGGGGCGAGGGGGATGCCAGGATTGATGACCGTGGCACTTCTATGGAGGTGATGAAGGGGTGGAGCGAGGGGGATGGGAGAGAAGGGATGACCGTGGCACTTCTATGGAGGGTATGATGAGCTGGCGCAAGGGGGGTGGGCCAGGAGGGATGACCGTGGCACATCTATGGAGGTTATGATGCGCTGGGGCAAGAGGGGTGGGCCAGGAGGGATAACCGTGGCACTTCTATGGTGCTTACAATGGGAGTGGGGCGAGGGGGATGCCAGGAGGGATGACCATGGCACGTCTATGGAGGTTATGATGGGTGGGGAGAGGGAGGTGGGCCTGGAGGGATGACCGTAGCATTTCTATTGAGGTTATGGTGGGGGTGGGGCGAGGGGGGTGCCAGGAATGAAAACCGTGGCACTTCTATAGAGGTGATGGTGGGGGTAGGGTGAGGGGGGCTGGACAGGAGTAATGTTCGTGGCACTTCTATGGAGATTATGATGGGGTGGGCCGAGGGGTGTGGCCTGGAGGGATGACCGTGGCATTTCTATGGAGGTATGGTGGGGGTGGGGCGAGGGGGATGCCAGGAATGATAACCGTGGCACTTCTATAAAGGTGAAGGTGGGGGTGGAGGAAGGGTGTGGCCAGAAGGGATGACTGTGGCAATTCTATGGAGGTTATGTTCCGTTGGGGCAAGGGGGGTGGGCCAGGAGGGATGACCGTGGCATTTCTATGGAGGTTATGGTGGGCGTGGGGCGAGGGGGATGCCAGTAATTATAACCGTGGCACTTCTATGGAGGTTATGATGGGGTTGTCGAGGGGAGTGGGCCACGAGGGATAACCGTGGCGCTACTATGGAGGTTATGATGGGTTGGGGCAAAGGGGGTGGGCCAGGAGGGATGACCGTGGCACTTCTATGGAGGTTATGTCGGGATGGGGCGAGGGGGGTCGCCTGGAGTGATGATCGTGGCATTTCTATGGAGGTTATGGTGGGGGTAGGGCGAGGGGGATGCCAGGAATGATAACCATGGCACTTCTATGGAGGTGATGGTGGGGGTCGGGCGAAGGGGGTGTCAGGAGGGATGACCGTGGCACTTCTATGGAGGTTATGGTGCGGGTGGCGCGAGGGGTGTGCCAGGAATGATAACCGTGGCACTTCTATGGAGGTGATGATGGGGTGCGGCGAGTGGGGTGGACCTGGAGGGATGACCTTGGCAATTCTCTGGAGGTTATGGTGGGATTGGGGCGAGTGGGATGCCAAGAATGATAACCGTGGCACTTCTATGGAGGTTATGATGGGGTGGGGCGAGGGGTGGGCCTGGAGGGATGACCTTGGCATTTCTATGCAAGGTTATGGTGGGGGTGGGGCGACGGGGATGCCAGCAATGATAACCGTGGCACTTCTATAGAGGTGATGTTGGGGGTGCAGTGAGGGTGTGGCCAGAAGGAATGACCGTGGCTCTTCTATGGAGGTTATGATGGGTTGGGGCAAGGGGGGTGTGCCAGGAGGTTTAACCATGGCACTTCTATGGAGGTGATGGTGGGAGTCGGGCGAAGGGGGTGCCAGGAGGGATGACCGTGGCACTTCTATGGAGCTTACGATGAAAGTGGGGCGAGGGGAATGCCAGGATTGATAACCGTGACACTTCTATAGAGGTGATGATGGGGTGGGGCAAGTGGGGTGGCCAGAGGGATGACTGTGGCACTTCTATGGAGGTTATGATTGGCTAGGGCAAGGGATGTGGGCCAGGAACGATGACCGTGGCACCTCGATGGAGGTTATGATGAGCTGGGGCAAGTGGGGTTGGCCAGGAAGGATAACCGTGGCACTTCTATGGAGCTTACAATGGGAGTGGGGCAAGGGGGATGCCAGGATTGATAACCGTGGCACTTCTATGGAGGTTATGGTGGGGGTGGTGCGAGGGGGATGCCAGGAATGAGAACCGTGGCACTTCTATAGAGGTGAAGGTGGGGGTGGAGGAAGGGTGTGGCCAGAAGGGATGACTGTGGCAATTCTATGGAGGTTATGTTGGGTTGGGGCAACGGGAGTGGGCCAGGAGGGATGACCGTGGCATTTCTATGGAGGTTATGGTGGGGGTGGGGCGAGTGGGGTGCCAGGAATTGTAACCGTGGCACCTGTATGGAGGTTATGATGGGGTGGGGCGAGGGGGGATGGCCAGTAGTAATGACTGTGGCACTTCTATGGAGGTTGTGATGGGTTGGGGCAAGGGGGGTGGGTCTGGAGGGATGACCGTGGCATTTCTATGGAGGTTATGGTGGGGGTGGGGCGAGGAGGATGCCAGGAATGATAACCGTGGCACTTCTATGGAGGTTATGATGGGGTTGTCGAGGGAGTGGGCCACGAGGGATAACCGTGGCACTACTATGGAGGTTATGATGGGTTGGGGCAAAGGGGGTGGGCCAGGAGGGATGACCGTGGCACTTCTATGGAGGTTATGACAGGATGGGGCGAGGGGGGTCCGCCTGGAGTGATGACCGCGGCATTTCTATGGAGGTTATGGTGGGGGTCGGGCGAAGGGAGTGTCAGGAGGGATGACCGTGGCACTTCTATGGAGGTTATGGTGCGGGTGGGTCGAGGGGTGTGCCAGGAATGATAACCGTGGCACCTCTATGGAGGTTATGATGAGCTGGGGCAAGTGGGGTGGGCCAGGAGGGATGACCGTGGCACTTCTATGGAGCTTACAATGGGAGTGGGGCGAGGGGGATGCCATGATTGATAACCGTGGCACTTCTATGGAGGTGATGAAGGGGTGGAGCGAGGGGGATGGGTCAGGAGGGATGACCGTGGCACTTCTATGGAGGGTATGATGAGCTGGCGCAAGGGGGGTGGGCCAGGAGGGATGACCTTGGCACATCTATGGAGGTTATGATGCGCTGGGGCAAGTGGGGTGGGCCAGGAGGGATAACCGTGGCACTTCTATGGAGCTTACGATGGGAGTGGGGCGAGGGGGATGTCAGGATTGATAACCGTGGCACTTCTATAGAGGTGATGGTGGGGGTGGAGCGAGGGTGTGGCCAGAGGGGATGACTGTGGCAATTCTATGGAGGTTATATTGGGGTGGAGCGAGTGGGGTGGGCCTGGAGGGATGACCGTGGCATTTCTATGGAGGTTATGGTGGGGGTGGGGAGAGGGTGGTGCCAGGAATGATAACCATGGCACTTCTATGGAGGTTATGATGAGCTGGGGCAAGGGGGGTGTGCCAGGAGGGATAACCATGGCACTTCTATGGAGGTGATCGTGGGGGTCAGGAGAAGGGGATGCCAGGAGGGATTACCATGGCACTTCTATGGAGGTTATGGTGGGGGTGGTGCGAGGGGGATGCCAGGAATGAGAACCGTGGCAATTCTATAGAGGTGATGGTGGGGGTGGAGCGAGGGTGTGGCCAGAAGGGATGACTGTGGCAATTCTATGGAGGTTATGATGGGGTTGGGGCGAGGGAGGTGCCAGTAATGATAACCATAGCACTTCTATGGAGGTTATGATGGGTTGGGCAAGGGGGGTATGCCAGGAGGGATAACCGTGGCACTTATATGGAGCTTACGATGGGAGTGGGGCGAGGGGGATGCCAGCAGGGATGACCATGGCACTTCTATGGAGGTGATGATGGGGTGGGGAGAGGGAGGTGGGCCTGGAGAGATGACCGTAGCATTTCTATTGAGATTATGGTGCGGGTGGGGCGAGGGGGGTGCCAGGAATGAAAACCGTGGCACTTCTATAGAGGTGATGGTGGGGGTAGGGCGAGGGGGACTGGACAGGAGTAATGTCCTTGGCACTTCTATGGAGATTATGATGGGGTGGGCCGAGGGGTGTGGCCTGGAGTGATGACTGTGGCATTTCTATGGAGGTTATGGTGGGGGTGGGGCGAGGGGGATGCCAGGAATGATAACCGTGTCACTTCTATAAAGGTGAAGGTGGGGGTGGAGGAAGGGTGTGGCCAGAAGGGATGACTGTGGCAATTCTATGGAGGTTATGTTGGGTTGGGGAGAGGGAGGTGGGCCTGGAGAGATGACCGTAGCATTTCTATTGAGGTTATGGTGAGGGTGGGGCGAGGGGGGTGCCAGGAATGGTAACCGTGGCACCTGTATGGAGGTTATGATGGGGTGCGGCGAGGGGGGATGGCCAGGAGTAATGACCGTGGCACTTCTATGGAGGTTGTGATGGGTAGGGGCAAGGGGGGTGGGTCTGGAGGGATGACCGTGGCATTTCTATGGAGGTTATGGTGGGGGTGGGGCGAGGGGGATGCCAGGAATGATAACCGTGGCACTTCTATGGAGGTTATGATGGGTTGGGGCAAAGAGGGTGGGCCAGGAGGGATGACCGTGGCACTTCTATGGAGGTTATGACGGGATGGGGCGAGGGGGGTCCGCCTGGAGTGATGACCGTGGCATTTCTATGGAGATTATGGTGAGGGTAGGGCGAGGGGGATGCCAGGAATGATAACCATGGCACTTCTATGGAGGTGATGGTGGGGGTCCGGCGAAGGGGGTGTCAGGAGGGATGACCGTGGCACTTCTATGGAGGTTATGGTGCGGGTGGGGCGAGGGGTGTGCCAGGAATGATAACCGTGGCACTTCTATGGAGGTGATGATGGGGTGGGGCGATGGGGGTGGACCTGGAGGGATGACCTTGGCGATTCTCTGGAGGTTATGGTGGATTGGAGCGAGTGGGATGCCAGGAATGATAACCGTGGCACTTCTATGGAGGTTATGGTGGGGGTGGGGCGAGGGGGAGGCCAGGAATGATAACCGTGGCACTTCTATGGAGGTTATGATGGGGTTGTCGAGGGGAGTGGGCCACGAGGGATAACCGTGGCACTACTATGGAGGTTATGATGGGTTGGGGCAAAGGGGGTGGGCCAGGAGGGATGACGGTGGCACTTCTATGGAGGTTATGACGGGTTGGGGCAAGGGGGTTCCGCCAGGAGGTTTAACCATGGCACTTCTATGGAGGTGATGGTGGGGGTCGGGCGAAGGGTGTGCCAGGAGGAATGACCGTGGCACTTCTATGGAGCTTACGATGAGAGTGGGGCGAGGGGAATGCCAGGATTGATAACCGTGACACTTCTATGGAGGTGATGATGGGGTGGGGCAAGTGGGGTGGCCAGAGGTATGACTGTGGCACTTCTATGGAGGTTATGATTGGCTACGGCAAGGGATGTGGGCCAGGAACGATGACCGTGGCACCTCGATGGAGGTTATGATGAGCTGGGGCAAGTGGGGTGGGCCAGGAGGGATGACCATGGCACTTCTATGGAGGTTATGATTAGCTGGGGAAGGGTGGTGTGCCAGGAAGGATAACCGTGGCACTTCTATGGAGCTTACAATGGGAGTGGGGCGAGGGGGATGCCAGGATTGATAACCTGGCACTTCTATGGAGGTGATGAAGGGGTGGGGCGAGGGGGATGGGTCAGGAGGGATGACCGTGGCACTTCTATGGAGGGTATGATGAGCTGGCGCAAGGGGGGTGGGCTAGGAGGGATGACCGTGGCACATCGATGGAGGTTATGATGCGCTGGGGCAAGAGGGGTGGGCCAGGAGGGATAACCGTGGCACTTCTATGGAGCTTACGATGGGAGTGGGGCGAGGCGGATGCCAGGATTGATAACCGTGGCACTTCTATTGAGGTGATGGTGGGGGTGGAGCGAGGGTGTGGCCAGAAGGGATTACTGTGGCAATTCTATGGAGGTTATATTGGGGTGGAGCGAGTGGGGTGGGCCTGGAGGGATGACCGTGGCATTTCTATGGAGGTTATGGTGGGGGTGGGGAGAGGGTGGTGCCAGGAATGATAACCATGGCACTTCTATGGAGGTTATGATGAGCTGGGGCAAGGGGGGTGTGCCAGGAGGGATAACCATGGCACTTCTATAGAGGTGATGGTGGAGGTCGGGAGAAGGGGATACCAGGAGGGATTACCATGGCACTTCTATGGAGGTTATGGTGGGGGTGGTGTGAGGGGGATGCAAGGAATGAGAACCGTGGCAATTCTATAGAGGTGATGGTGGGGGTGGAGCGAGGGTGTGGCCAGAAGGGATGACTGTGGCAATCCTATGGAGGTTATGTTGGGTTGGGGCAAGGGGCGTGGGCCAGGAGGGATGACCGTGGCATTTCTATGGAGGTTATGGTGGGGGTGGGGCAAGTGGGGTGCCAGGAATGGTAACCGTGGCACCTGTATAGAGGTTATGATGGGGTGGGGCGAGGGGGGATGGCCAGGAGTAATGACCGTGGCACTTCTATGGAGGTTGTGATGGGTTGGGGCAAGGGGGGTGGGTCTGGAGGGATGACCGTGGCATTTCTATGGAGGTTATGGTGGGGGTGGGGCAAGGGGGAGGCCAGGAATGATAACCGTGGCACTTCTATGGAGGTTATGATGGGGTTGTCGAGGGGAGTGGGCCACGAGGGATAACCGTGGCACTACTATGGAGGTTATGATGGGTTGGGGCAAAGGGGGTGGGCCAGGAGGGATGACGGTGGCACTTCTATGGAGGTTATGACGGGTTGGGGCAAGGGGGGTGCGCCAGGAGGTTTAACCATGGCACTTCTATGGAGGTGATGGTGGGGGTCGGGCGAAGGGTGTGCCAGGAGGGATGACCGTGGCACTTCTATGGAGCTTACGATGAGAGTGGGGCGAGGGGAATGCCAGGATTGATAACCGTGACACTTCTATGGAGGTGATGATGGGGTGGGGCAAGTGGGGTGGCCAGAGGTATGACTGTGGCACTTCTATGGAGGTTATGGTGGGGGTGATGCGAGGGGGATGCCAGGAATGAGAACCGTGGCAATTCTATAGAGGTGATGGTGGGGGTGGAGCGAGGGTGTGGCCAGAAGGGATGACTGTGGCAATTCTATGGAGGTTATGTTGGGTTGGGGCAAGGGGGGTGGGCCAGGAGGGATGACCGTGGCATTTCTATGGAGGTTATGGTGGGCGTGGAGCGAGGGGAATGCCAGGAATGATAACTGTGGCACTTCTCTCGAGGTTATGATGGAGTGGGGCGAGTGGGGTGGGCCAGGAGGGATGACCGCGGCAGTTCTATGGAGGTTATGATGGGGTGGGGAGAGCGGGGTGCCAGTAATGATAACCGTGGCACTTCTATAGAGGTGATGGTGGGGGTGGAGCGAGGGTGTGACCAGAAGGGATGACCATGGCAATTCTATGGAGGTTATGATGGGGTTGGGCGAGGCCGTGGGCCTGGGGGCATGACCGTGGCATTTCTATGGAGGTTATGGTGGAGGTGGGGCGAGGGGGATGCCAGGAAAGATAACCGTGGCAATTCTATAGAGGTTATGATGGGGTGGGGCGAGGGGGGTGGCCAGAGGGATGACCTTGGCACTCCTAAGGAGGTTATGATGAGGTGGGGCGAGGTGGTGCCAGCAGGGATAACCGTGGCACTTCTATGGAGCTTACGATGAGAGTGGGGCGAGGGGGATGCCAGGATTGATAACCGTGGCACTTCTATGGAGGTGATGATGGGTTGGGGAGAGTGGGGTGGCCAGAGGGATGACTGTGGCACTTCTATTGAGGTTATGATGTGCTGGGACAAGAGGGGTGGGCCAGGAGGGATGACCGTGGCACCTCTATGGAGGTTATCATGAGCTGGGGCAAGTGCGGTGGGCCAGGAGGGATGACCATGGCACTTGTATGGAGGTTTTGATTAGCTGGAACAAGGTTGGTGTGCCAGGAAGGATAACCATGGCACTTCCATTGAGCTTACAATGGGAGTGGGGCGAGGGGGATGCCAGGATTGATAACCGTGGCACTTCTATGGAGGTGATGAAGGGGGGGGGGGCGAGGGGGATGGGTCAGGAGGGATGACCGTGGCACTTCTATGGAGGTTATGATGAGCTGGGGCAAGGGGGGTGGGCCAGGAGGTATGACCGTGGCACTTCTATGGAGGTTATGATACGCTGGGGCAAGAGGGGTGGGCCAGGAGGGATAACCGTGGCACTTCTATGGAACTTACGATGGGAGTGGGGCGAGGGGGATGCCAGGATTGATAACCGTGGCACTTGTATAGAGGTGATGGTGGTGGTGGAGCGAGGGTGTGGCCAGAAGGTATGACTGTGGCAATTCTATGGAGGTTATATTGGGGTGGAGCGAGTGGGGTGGGCCTGGAGGGATGACCGTGGCATTTCTATGGAGGTGATGGTGGGGGTGGGGCGAAGGGGTTGCCAGGAGGGATTACCGTGGCACTGCTATGGTGGTTATGGTGCGGATGGCGCGAGGGGTGTGCCAGGAAGGATAACCGTGGCACTTCTATGGAGGTTATGATGGGATGGGTCGAGGGGGATCGGCCGGGAGGTATGACCGTGGCATTTCTATGGAGGTTACGGTGGGGGTGGGGCGAGGGGGATGCCAGGAATGATAACCTTGGCACTTCTCTGGAGGTTATGACGGTGTGGGGCGATGGTTGAGGGCCAGGAGGGATGACCATGGCACTTCTATGGAGGTTATCATGGGGTGGGGCGAGGGGAGTGGACCTGGAGGGATGACCGTGGCATTTCTATGGAGGTTATGGTGGGGTGGGGCGAGGGGGATGCCAGGAATGATAACCGTGGCACTTCTATAGAGGTGAAGGTGGGGGTGGAGGAAGGGTGTGGCCAGAAGGGATGACTGTGGCAATTCTATGGATGTTATGTTGGGTTGGGGCAAGGGGGGTGGGCCAGGAGGGATGACCGTGGCATTTCTATGGAGGTTATGGTGGGGGTGGGGCGAGTGGGGTGCCAGGAATGGTAACCGTGGCACCTGTATGGAGGTTATGATGGGGTGGGGCGAGAGGGGATGGCCAGGTGTAATGACCGTGGCACTTCTATGGAGGTTGTGATGGGTTGGGGCAAGGGGGGTGGGCCTGGAGGGATGACCATGGCATTTCTATGGAGGTTATGGTGGGGGTGGGGCGAGGGGGATTCCAGGAATGAAAACCGTGGCACTTCTATGGAGGTTATGATGGGGTTGTCGAGGGGAGTGAGCCACGAGGGATAACCGTGGCACTACTATGGAGGTTATGATGGGGTGGGGAGAGAGTGGTGCCAGTAAGGATAACCGAGGCACTTCTATGGAGGTTATGATGGGTTGGGGCAAGGGGGGTGGGCCAGGAGGGATGACTGTGGCACTTCTATGGAGGTTATGATGCGCTGGGGCAAGAGGGGTGGGCCAGGAGGGATAACCGTGGCACTTCTATGGAACTTACAATGGGAGTGGGGCGAGGGGGATGCCAGGATTGATAACCGTGGCAATTGTATTTAGGTGATGGTTTTGGTGGAGCGAGGGTGTGGCCAGAAGGGATGACTGTGGCAATTCTATGGAGGTTATATTGGGGTGGAGCGAGTGGGGTGGGCCTGGAGGGATGACCGTGGCATTTCTATGGAGGTTATGGTGGGGATGGGGAGAGGGTGGTGCCAGGAATGATAACCATGGCACTTCTATGGAGGTTATGATGGGTTTGGGCAAGGGGGGGTGGGCCAGGAGGGATAACCGTGGCACTTCAATGGAGGTGATGGTGGGGGTCGGGCGAAGGGGGTGCTAGGAGGGATTACCGTGGCACTGCTATGGTGGTTATGGTGCGGATGGCGCGAGGGGTGTGCCAGGAAGGATAACCGTGGCACTTCTATGGAGGTTATGATGGGATGGGTCGAGGGGGATCGGCCTGGAGGGATGACCGTGGCATTTCTATGGAGGTTACGGTGGGGGTGGGGCGAGGGGGATGCCAGGAATGATAACCTTGGCACTTCTCTGGAGGTTATGACGGTGTTGGGCGATGGTTTAGGGCCAGGAGGGATGACCATGGCACTTCTATGGAGGTTATGATGGGGTGGGGCGAGGGGAGTGGACCTGGAGGGATGACTGTGGCATTTCTATGGAGGTTATGGTGGGGGTGGGGCGAGGGGGATGCCAGGAATTATAACCGTGGCACTTCTATAGAGGTGAAGGTGGGGGTGGAGGAAGGGTGTGGCCAGAAGGGATGACTGTGGCAATTCTATGGAGGTTATGTTGGGTTGGGGCAAGGGGGGGTGGGCCAGGAGGGATGACCGTGGCATTTCTATGGAGGTTATGGTGGGGGTGGGGCGAGTGGGGTGCCAGGAATGGTAACCGTGGCACCTGTATGGAGGTTATGATGGGGTGGGGCGAGAGTGGATGGCCAGGAGTAATGACCGTGGCACTTCTATGCAGGTTGTGATGGGTTGGGGCAAGGGGGGTGGGCCTGGAGGGATGACCGTGGCATTTCTATGGAGGTTATGGTGGGGGTGGGGCGAGGGGGATGCCAGGAATGATAACCGTGGCACTTCTATGGAGGTTATGATGGGGTTGTCGAGGGGAGTGGGACACGAGGGATATCCGTGGCGCTACTATGGAGGTTATGATGGGGTGGGGAGAGAGTGGTGCCAGTAATGATAACCGTGGCACTTCTATGGAGGTTATGATGGGTTGGGGCAAGGGGGGTGGGCCAGGAGGGATGACCGTGGCACTTGTATGGAGGTTATGACGGGATGGGGCGAGGGGGGTCGGCCTGGTGTGATGACCGTGGAATTTCTATGGAGGTTATGGTGGGCGTGGGGTGAGTGGAATGCCAGGAATGATAACCGTGGCACTTCTCTCGAGGTTATGATGGAGTGGGGCGAGGGGGATGGGCCAGGAGGGATGACCGTGGCAGTTCTATGGAGGTTATGATGGGGTGGGGAGAGGGGGGTGCCTGTAATGATAACCGTGGCACTTCTATAAAGGACATGGTGGGGGGTGGAGCGAGGGTGTGGCCAGAAGGGATGACCATGGCAATTCTATGGAGGTTATATTGGGGTGGAGCGAGTGGGGTGGGCCTGGAGGGATGACCGTGGCATTTCTATGGAGGATATGGTGGGGGTGGGGAGAGGGTAGTGCCAGGAATGATAACCATGGCACTTCTATGGAGGTGATGCTGGGGGTCGGGCGAAGGAAATGCCAGGAGGGATTACCGTGGCACTTCTATGGAGGTTATGGTGGGGGTGGTGCGAGGGGGATGCCAGGAATGAGAACCGTGGCAATTCTATAGAGGTGACGGTGGGGGTGGAGCGAGGGTGTGGCCAGAAGGGATGACTGTGGCACTTCTATAGAGGTTATGATGGGGTTGGGCGAGGGGGTGCCAGGAGGGATAACCGTGGCACTTCTATGGAGCTTACGATGAGAGTGGGGCGAGGGGGATGCCAGGATTGATAACCGTGGCACTTCTATGGAGGTTATGATGTGCTGGGACAAGAGGGGTGGCCCAGGAGGGATGACCGTGGCACCTCTATGGAGGTTATCATGAGCTGGGGCAAGTGGGGTGGGCCAGGAGGGATGACCATGGCACTTGTATGGAGGTTTTGATTAGCTGGGGCAAGGGTGGTGTGCCAGGAAGGATAACCGTGGCACTTCTATTGAGCTTAGAATGGGAGTGGGGCGAGGGGGATGCCAGGATTGATAACCGTGGCACTTCTATGGAGGTGATGAAGGGGTGGGGCGAGGGGGATGGGTCAGGAGGAATGACCGTGGCACTTCTCTGGAGGTTATGATGAGGTGGCGCAAGGGGGGTGGACCAGGAGGGATGACCGTGGCACTTCTATGGAGGTTATGATGCGCTGGGGCAAGAGGGGTGGGCCAGGAGGGATAACCGTGGCACTTCTATGGAACTTACAATGGGAGTGGGGCGAGGGGGATGCCAGGATTGATAACCGTGGCAATTGTATAGAGGTGATGGTTTTGGTGGAGCGAGGGTGTGGCCAGAAGGGATGACTGTGGCAATTCTATGGAGGTTATATTGGGGTGGAGCGAGTGGGGTGGGCCTGGAGGGATGACCGTGGCATTTCTATGGAGGTTATGGTGGGGGTGGGGAGAGGGTGGTGCCAGGAATGATAACCATGGCACTTCTTTGGAGTTTATGATGGGTTTGGGCAAGGGGGGTGGGCCAGGAGGGATAACCGTGGCACTTCAATGGAGGTGATGGTGGGGGTCGGGCGAAGGGTGTGCTAGGAGGGATTACCGTGGCACTGCTATGGTGGTTATGGTGCGGATGGCGCGAGGGGTGTGCCAGGAAGGATAACCGTGGCACTTCTATGGAGGTTATGATGGGATGGGTCGAGGGGGATCGGCCTGGAGGGATGACCGTGGCATTTCTATGGAGGTTACGGTGGGGGTGGGGCGAGGGGATGCCAGGAATGATAACCTTGGCACTTCTCTGGAGGTTATGACGGTGTTGGGCGATGGTTTAGGGCCAGGAGGGATGACCATGGCACTTCTATGGAGGTTATGATGGGGTGGGGCGAGGGGAGTGGACCTGGAGGGATGACCGTGGCATTTCTATGGAGGTTATGGTGGGGGTGGTGCGAGGAGGATGCCAGGAATGAGAACCGTGGCAATTCTATAGAGGTGATGGTGGGGGTGGAGCGAGGGTGTGGCCAGAAGGGATGACTGTGGCAATTCTATGGAGGTTATGATGGGGTTGGGGCGAGTGAGTTGCCAGTGATGATAATCATGGCACTTCTATGGAGGTTATGATGGGTTGGGCAAGGGGGGTGGGCCAGGAGGGATGATCATGGCATTTCTATAGAGTTTATTATGAGCTGGGGCAAGGGGGGTGTGCCAGGAGGGATAACCGTGGCACGTATATGGAGCTTACGATGGGAGTGGGGCGAGGGGGATGCCAGGAGGGATGACCATGGCAATTCTATGGAGGTTATGATGGGGCGAGGAGAGGGGGGTGGGCCTGGAGGGATGACCGTAGCATTTCTATTGAGGTTATGGTGGGGGTGGGGCGAGGGGGGTGCCAGGAATGAAAACCGTGGCACTTCTATAGAGGTGATGTTGGGGGTGCAGTGAGGGTGTGGCCAGAAGGAATGACCGTGGCCCTTCTATGGAGGTTATGATGGGGTGGGGCGAGGGGGGTGGCCTGGAGGGATGACCGTGGCATTTCTATGGAGGTAATGGTGGGGGTCGGGCGAAGGGGGTGTCAGGAGTGATGACCGTGGCACTTCTATGGAGGTGATGATGGGGTGGGGCAAGGGGGGTGGACCTGGAGGGATGACCTTCACAATTCTTTGGAGGTTATGGTGGGATTGGGGCGAGTGGGATGCCAGGAATGATAACGGTGGCACTTCTATGGAGGTTATGATGGGGTGTGGCGAGGGGTGGGCCTTGAGGGATGACCTTGGCATTTCTATGCAGGTTATGGTGGGGGTGGGGCGAGGGGGATGCCAGCAATGATAACCGTGGCACTTCTATAGAGGTGATGTTGGGGGTGCAGTGAGGGTGTGGCCAGAAGGAATGACCGTGGCACTTCTATGGAGGTTATGATGGGTTGGGGTAAGGGGGGTGTGCCAGGAGGTTTAACCATGGCACTTCTATGGAGGTGATGGTGGGGGTGGGGCGAAGGGGGTGCCAGGTGGGATGACCGTGGCACTTCTATGGAGCTTACTTCTATGGAGCCAGGTGGGAGTGGGGCGAGGGGAATGCCAGGATTGATAACCGTGGCACTTCTATTGAGGTGATGATGGGGTGGGGCAAGTGGGGTGGCCAGAAAGATGACTGTGGCACTTCTATGGAGGTTATGATGGGCTAGGGAAAGGGATGTGGGCCAGGAGGGATGACCGTGGCACCTCGATGGAGGTTATGATGAGCTGGGGCAAGTGGAGTGGGCCAGGAGGGATGACCATGGCACTTCTATGGAGATTATGATTAGCTGGGGCAAGGGTGGTTTGCCAGGAAAAATAACCGTGGCACTTCTATGGAGCTTACAATGGGAGTGGGGCGAGGGGGATGCCAGGATTGATAACCGTGGCACTTCTATGGAGGTTATGATGGGGTGGTCGAGGGGAGTGGGACACGAGGGATAACCGTGGCACTACTATGGAGGTTATGATGGGGTGGGGCAAGGGGGGTAGGCCAGGAGGGATGACCGTGGCACTTCTATGGAGGTTATGACGGGATGGGGAGAGGGGGGTGCCAGTAATGATAACCGTGGCACTTCTATAGAGGTGATGGTGGGGGTGGAGCGAGGGTGTGGCCAGAAGGGATGACCATAGCAATTCTATGGAGGTTATGATGGGGTGGGGCGAGGGGCGTGGGCCTGGGGGGATGACCGTGGCATTTCTATGGAGGTTATGGTGGAGGTGGGACGAGGGGGATGCCAGGAAAGATAACCGTGGCACTTCTATAGAGGTTATGATGGGGTGGGGCGAGGGGGGTGGCCAGAGGGATGACCTTGGCACTCCTAAGAAGGTTATGATGGGGTGGGGCGAGGGGGTGCCAGGAGCGATAACCGTGGCACTTCTATGGATCTTACGATGAGAGTGGGGCGAGTGGGATGCCAGGATTGATAACCGTGGCACTTCTATGGAGGTGATGATGGGGTGGGGAGAGTGGGGTGGCCAGAGGGATGACTGTGGCACTTCTATGGAGGTTATGATGTGCTGGGACAAGAGGGGTGGGCCAGGAGGGATGACCATGGCACTTGTATGGAGGTTTTGATTAGCTGGGGCAAGGGTGGTGTGACAGGAAGGATAACCGTGGCACTTCTATTGAGCTTACAATGGGAGTGGGGCGAGGGGGATGCCAGGATTGATAAACGTGGTACTTCTATGGAGGTGATGAAGGGGTGGGGTGAGGGGGATGGGTCAGGAGGGATGACCGTGGCACTTCTATGGAGGTTATGATGAGCTGGGGCAAGGGGGGTGGGCCAGGAGGGATGACCGTGGCACTTCTATGGAGGTTATGATGCGCTGGGGCAAGAGGGATGGGCCAGGAGGGATAATTGTGGCACTTCTATGGAACTTACGATGGGAGTGGGGCGAGGGGGATGCCAGGATTGATAACCGTGGCACTTGTATAGAGGTGATGGTGGTGGTGGAGCGAGTGTGTGGCCAGAAGGGATGACTGTGGCAATTCTATGGAGGTTATATTGGGGTGGAGCGAGCGGGGTGGGCCTGGAGGGATGACCGTGGCATTTCTATGGAGGTTATGGTGGGGGTGGGGAGAGGGTGGTGCCAGGAATGATAACCATGGCACTTCTATGGAGGTTATGGTGGGGGTGGGGCGAGGGGTATGCCAGGAATGATAACCGTGGCACTTCTATGGAGGTTATGATGGGGGTGGGCGAGGGTGTGGCCTGGAGGGATTACCGTGGCATTTCTATGGAGGTTATGGTGGGGGTGGGGCGAGGGGGATGCCAGGAATGATAACCGTGGCACTTCTATAGAGGTGATGGTGGGGGTGGAGGAAGGGTGTGGCCAGGAGTAATGACCGTGGCACTTCTATGGAGGTTGTGATGGGTTGGCGTAAGGGGGGTGGGCCTGGAGGGATGACCGTGGCATTTCTATGGAGGTTATGGTGGGGGTGGGGCGAGGGGGGTGCCAGGAATGATAACCGTGGCACTTCTATGGAGGTTATGATGGGGTGCTCGAGGGGAGTGGGCCACGACGGATAACCGTGGCACTACTATGGAGGTTATGGTGCGGGTGGGGTGAGGGCTGTGCCAGGAATGATAACCGTGGCACTTCTATGGAGGTTATGATGGGATGGGGCGAGGGGGGTCGGCCTGGAGCGATGACCTTGGCACCTCTATGGAGGTTATGATGGGGTGGGGCGAGGGGGGTGGCCTGGAGGGATGACCGAGGCATTTCTATGGAGGTTGTGGTGGGGGTGGGGCGAGGGGGATGCCAGGAATGATAACCGTGGCAATTGTATAGAGGTGATGGTGGGGGTGGAGCGAGGGTGTGGCCAGAAGGGATGACTGTGGCAATTCTATGGAGGTTATGATGGGGTGGGGAGACGGGGGTGGGCCTGGAGGGATGACCGTAGCATTTCTATTGAGGTTATGGTGGGGGTGGGGCGAGGGGGGTGCCAGGAATGATAACCGTGGTACTTCTATGGAGGTTATGATTGGGTGGGGCCAGGGGGTGGCCCTGGAGGGATGACCTTCGCATTTCTATGCAGTTTATGGTGGGGGTGGGGCGAGGGGGATGCCAGCAATGATAACCGTGGCACTTCTATAGAGGTGATGGTGGGGGTGGAGCGAGGGTGTGGCCAGAAGTAATGACCGTGGCACTTCTATGGAGGTTATGATGGGTTGCGGCAAGGGGAGTGGGCCAGGAGGGATGATCATGGCATTTCTATGGAGTTTATTATGAGCTGGGGCAAGGGGGGTGTGCCAGGAAGGATAACGGTGGCACTTATATGGAGCTTACGATGGGAGTGGGGCAAGGGGGGTAGGCCAGGAGGGATGACCGTGGCACTTCTATGGAGGTTATGACGGGATGGGGAGAGGGGGGTGCCAGTAATGATAACCGTGGCACTTCTATAGAGGTGATGGTGGGGGAGCGAGGGTGTGGCCAGAAGGGATGACCATAGCAATTCTATGGAAGTTATGATGGGGTGGGGCGAGGGACGTGGGCCTGGGGGGATGACCGTGGCATTTCTATGGAGGTTATGGTGGAGGTGGGACGAGGGGGATGCCAGGAAAGATAACCGTGGCACTTCTATAGAGGTTATGATGGGGTGGGGCGAGGGGGGTGGCCAGAGGGATGACCTTGGCACTCC
Source organism: Rhinolophus ferrumequinum (assembly GCF_004115265.2). NCBI lineage: Eukaryota > Metazoa > Chordata > Mammalia > Chiroptera > Rhinolophidae > Rhinolophus > Rhinolophus ferrumequinum. The sequence goes on from NW_022680369.1 coordinate 57,264, forward strand.
TATAGAGGTGATGGTGGGGGTGGAGCGAGGGTGTGGCCAGAAGGGATGACCATAGCAATTCTATGGAAGTTATGATGGGGTGGGGCGAGGGACGTGGGCCTGGGGGGATGACCGTGGCATTTCTATGGAGGTTATGGTGGAGGTGGGACGAGGGGGATGCCAGGAAAGATAACCGTGGCACTTCTATAGAGGTTATGATGGGGTGGGGCGAGGGGGGTGGCCAGAGGGATGACCTTGGCACTCCTATAGAGGTGATGGTGGGGGTGGAGCGAGGGTGTGGCCAGAAGGGATGACCATAGCAATTCTATGGAAGTTATGATGGGGTGGGGCGAGGGACGTGGGCCTGGGGGGATGACCGTGGCATTTCTATGGAGGTTATGGTGGAGGTGGGACGAGGGGGATGCCAGGAAAGATAACCGTGGCACTTCTATAGAGGTTATGATGGGGTGGGGCGAGGGGGTGCCAGGAGGGATAACCGTGGCACTTCTATGGAGCTTACGATGAGAGTGGGGCGAGTGGGATGCCAGGATTGATAACCGTGGCACTTCTATGGAGGTGATGATGGGGTGGGGAGAGTGGGGTGGCCAGAGGGATGACTGTGGCACTTCTATGGAGGTTATGATGTGCTGGGACAAGAGGGGTGGGCCAGGAGGGATGACCATGGCACTTGTATGGAGGTTTTGATTAGCTGGGGCAAGGGTGGTGTGCCAGGAAGGATAACCGTGGCACTTCTATTGAGCTTACAATGGGAGTGGGGCGAGGGGAATGCCAGGATTGATAAACGTGGTACTTCTATGGAGGTGATGAAGGGGTGGGGTGAGGGGGATGGGTCAGGAGGGATGACCGTGGCACTTCTATGGAGGTTATGATGAGCTGGGGCAAGGGGGGTGGGCCAGGAGGTATGACCGTGGCACTTCTATGGAGGTTATGATGCGCTGGGGCAAGAGGGATGGGCCAGGAGGGATAATTGTGGCACTTCTATGGAACTTACGATGGGAGTGGGGCGAGGGGGATGCCAGGATTGATAACCGTGGCACTTGTATAGAGGTGATGGTGGTGGTGGAGCGAGTGTGTGGCCAGAAGGGATGACTGTGGCAATTCTATGGAGGTTATATTGGGGTGGAGTGAGTGGGGTGGGCCTGGAGGGATGACCGTGGCATTTCTATGGAGGTTATGGTGGGGGTGGGGAGAGGGTGGTGCCAGGAATGATAACCATGGCACTTCTATGGAGGTTATGGTGGGGGTGGGGCGAGGGTTATGCCAGGAATGATAACCGTGGCACTTCTATGGAGGTTATGATGGGGGTGGGCGAGGGGGTGGCCTGGAGGGATTACCGTGGCATTTCTATGGAGGTTATGGTGGGGGTGGGGCGAGGGGGGTGCCAGGAATGATAACCGTGGCACTTCTATGGAGGTTATGATTGGGTGCTCGAGGGGAGTGGGCCACGACGGATAACCGTGGCACTACTATGGAGGTTATGGTGCGGGTGGGGTGAGGGCTGTGCCAGGAATGATAACCGTGGCACTTCTATGGAGGTTATGATGGGATGGTGCGAGGGGGGTCGGCCTGGAGCGATGACCTTGGCACCTCTATGGAGGTTATGATGGGGTGGGGCGAGGGGGGTGGCCTGGAGGGATGACCGAGGCATTTCTATGGAGGTTGTGGTGGGGGTGGGGCGAGGGGGATGCCAGGAATGATAACCGTGGCAATTGTATAGAGGTGATGGTGGGGGTGGAGCGAGGGTGTGGCCAGAAGGGATGACTGTGGCAATTCTATGGAGGTTATGATGGGGTGGGGAGACGGGGGTGGGCCTAGAGGGATGACCGTAGCATTTCTATTGAGGTTATGGTGGGGGTGGGGCGAGGGGGGTGCCAGGAATGATAACCGTGGCACTTCTATGGAGGTTATGATTGGGTGGGGCCAGGGGGTGGCCCTGGAGGGATGACCTTCGCATTTCTATGCAGTTTATGGTGGGGGTGGGGCGAGGGGGATGCCAGCAATGATAACCGTGGCACTTCTATAGAGGTGATGGTGGGGGTGGAGCGAGGGTGTGGCCAGAAGTAATGACCGTGGCACTTCTATGGAGGTTATGATGGGTTGGGGCAAGGGGAGTGGGCCAGGAGGGATGATCATGGCATTTCTATGGAGTTTATTATGAGCTGGGGCAAGGGGGGTGTGCCACGAAGGATAACGGTGGCACTTATATGGAGCTTACGATGGGAGTGGGGCAAGGGGGATGCCAGGATTGATAACCGTGGCACTTCTATGGAGGTGATGATGGGGTGGGGCGAGGGGGTTGGGCCAGGAGGGATGACCGTGGCACGTCTATGGAGGTTATGATGAGCTGGGGCAAGGGGGGTGGGCCAGGAGGGATTACTGTGTCATTTCTATGGAGGTTATGATGGGTTGGGGAGAGGGGGGTGGGTCAGTGGGAATGACCCTGGTAATTCTGTGGAGATGATGTTGGGGGTGGAGTGAATGGGGTGGCAGAAAGGAAGACCGTGGCACTTCTATGGAGGTTATGGTGGGGGTCGGGCGAAGGGGATGCCAGGAGGGATTACCGTGGCACTTCTATGGCGGTTATGATGGAGTGGGTCGAGGGGGGTGTGCCAGGAATGATAACCGTGGCACTTCAATGGAGGTCATGATGGGGTGGGGCGAGGGGGGTGTTAATAATGATAACCGTGGCACTTCTATGGAGGTGATGGTGGGTGTGGAGCGAGGGGGGTGGTCCAGAAGGAATGACCGTGGCACTTCTATGGAGGTTATGATGGGGGTGTGGCCAGGGGTGTTGCCAGGAGGGATAACCGTGGCACTTCTATGGAGCTTTTAGTGGCGATGGGGGAGGGGGGAGGCCAGTGTGATGACCGAGGCACTTCTATGGAGGTTATGGTGGGCTGGGGCAAGGGGGTGGGCCAGGACAGATGACCTTGGTACTTATATGGAGGTGATGGTGGGGGTCGGGCGACGGTGGTGCCAGGAGGGATAACCGTGGCACTTCTATGGAGGTTATGATGGGTCGGGAGAGGGGGGTGGGCCAGGAAGGATGACCGTGGCACTTCTAAGGAGGTGATGGTAGACGTGCTACGAGGGGGGTGGCCAGAGGGATGACCGTAGGACTTCTATGGAGGTTATGGTGGGAGTGGGGTGATGGGGGTGCCAGGAATGATAACCGTGGCACTTGTATGGAGGTGATGATAGCGTGGGACGAGTGGGGTGGTTCAGGAGGGATGACCGTGTCACCTCTATGGAGGGGATGGTGGGGTCGGGCGAAGGAGGTGCCAGGAGGGATTACCGTGGCACTTCTATGGAGGTTATGGTGCGGGTGGGGCGAGCGGTGTGCCAGGAAGGATAACCGTGGCACTTGTATGGAGGTGATGATAGCGTGGGACGAGTGGGGTGGTTCAGGAGGGATGACCGTGGCATTGCTTTGGCGGTTAGGATGAGGGTAGGGCAAGGGGGGTGTGCAGGAGGGAAAACTGGGGCACATTTTTGGAGGTTATGGTGGCGATGAGGAGAGGGGGGTCGGCCAGGAGGGTTGACCGAGGCACTTCTGTGGAGGTTATGATGGGCTGGGGCAATGGGGGTGGGCCAGGAATGATAACCGTGGCACTTCTATGGAGGTTATGATGGGGTGGGACGAGGGGGGTGCCAGGAATAATAACCGTGGCCCTTTTATGGAGGTTAAGATGGGCTGGGGCAAGGGGGATGGGCCAGGACGGATGACCGTGGCACTTCTATGGAGGTTACGATGGGGTGGTGAGAGAGGGGTGGGCCTGGAGGGATGACCGTGGCACTTCTAAGGAGGTGATCATGGGGTGGAGCGAGGGGGGTGGTCCAGGAGGGATAACCGTGGCACTTCTATGGAGGTGATGGTGGGGGTGGAGCGATGGGGGTGGCCATAAGGGATGACCGTTGCACTTCTATGGAGGTTATGATGGTGGTGTGGCCAGGGGGTTGCCAGGAGGGATAACCGTGGCACTTCTATGGAGGTTTGGGTGGCGATGGGGAGAGGGGAGAGGCCAGAGGGATGACCGAGGCACTTCTATGGAGGTTATGGTGGGCGTGGGCTGACGGGGGTGCCAGGAATGATGACCGTGGCACTTCTGTGGAGGTTATGGTAGAGGTCGGGCGAGGGTGGTGCCAGGATGGATTACCGTGGCACTTCTATGGAGGTTATGATGGGGTGGGGAGACGGGGCTGGGCCAGGAGGGATGACCGTGGCACTTATATGGAGGTGATGGTAGACATGCTTTGAGGGGGGTGGCCAGACGGATGACCATAGGACTTCTATGGAGGTTATGGTGGGGGTGGGGTGAGGGGGTGCCAGGAATGATAATCGTGGCACTTCTATGGAGGTTATGATGGGCTGGGGCAAGGTGGGTGCGCCAGGAATGATAACCGTGGCACTTGTATGGAGGTGATGATGGGGTGGGACGAGTGGGGTGGGCCAGGAGGGGTGACCGTGGCATTTCCTTGGAGGTTAGGATGGGGGTAGGGCAAAGGGAGTGTGCAGGAGGGAAATCTGGGGCACTTCTATGGAGGTTATGGTGGCGATGGGGAGAGGGGGGTGGGCCAGGAGGGATGACCGAGGCACTTCTATGGAGGTTATGGTGGGGGTGGGGCAAGGGGGGTGCCAGGAATGATAACCGTGGCACATCTATGGAGGTGATTATTGGGTTGGGGCGAGGAGTGTGTGCAAGGAGCGATGACCGTGGCACTTCAATGAAGTTTATGGTGGGCGTCGGGCGAGGGGGGTACCAAGAGGGATAACCATGGCACTTCTATGGAGATTATTGTGGGTGTGGGGCGAGGGGGGTGCCAGGAATGATAACCGTGTCACTTCTATGGAGGTTATGATGGGCTTGGGCAAGGGGGGTGGACCAGGAGGGATGACCGTGGCACTTCTATGGAGGTTATGTTGGCGAAGGGAGAGGGGGGTGGGCCAGGAGGGATGACTGTAGCACTTCCAAGGAGGTTATGGTGGGAGTGGGGCCAATGGGTGGCCAAAAAGGATGACCGTTGGACTTCTCTGGAGCTTATGGTGGGGGTGCGGCGAGGGGGGTGCCAGGAATGATAATCGTGGCACTTCTACAGAGGATATGATGGGGTGGGGCGAGGGGGGTGGGTCTGTAGGGATGACTGTGGCATTTCTATGGAGGTTATGATGGGGAGGGGAGAGGGGGCTGGGCCAGGAGGGATGACCGTGGCACTTGTGTGGAGGTTATGGTGGGCTTGGGCAAGGGGGGTGGACCAGGAGGGATGACCGTGGCACTTCTATGGAGGTTATGGTGGCGAAGGGAGAGGGGGGTGGGCCAGGAGGGATGACTGTAGCACTTCCAAGGAGGTTATGGTGGGAGTGGGGCCAATGGGGTGGCCAAAAAGGATGACCGTTGGACTTCTCTGGAGCTTATGGTGGGGGTGCGGCGAGGGGGGTGCCAGGAATGATAATCGTGGCACTTCTACAGAGGATATGATGGGGTGGGGCGAGGGGGGTGGGTCTGTAGGGATGACTGTGGCATTTCTATGGAGGTTATGATGGGGAGGGGAGAGGGGGCTGGGCCAGGAGGGATAACCGTGGCACTTCTATGGAGGTTACGATGGGGTGGGCAGAGGGGGGTGGTCCAGGAGGGATGACCGTGTCACTTCTATGGAGGTGATGGTGGGTGTGGGGGGGTGAGGTAGACAGAAAGGATGACCGTGGCACTTCTATGGAGGTTATGATGGGGTTGGGGGAGGGGGGTGCCAGAAATGATAACCGTGGCACTTCTATGGAGGTTATGATGGGGTGGGGCGAGGGGGGTGGGCCAAGAGGGATGACCATGGCACTTCTATGGGAGGCTATGATACCCAAATCTTTCTCTCCTTTGAGCTTCATGCTGCTTTGCAGGGGATATGCCACAGTCTAAGAACTGGTTTAAAATTGGAAAGAGATCAGAACAGATCCTGTAGTCTAAGAATATTTTCACTATTTTGTTCACATGGAAGTTTAGTTAAGCGGAAATCAATGAGAAAGTGAAAACAAATACAAATTCATTCCGAAAAATGTTAAGAAGCAGCATATGGCTAGTAGGTAGGTGTTTCAGAAAAACAAAGGCATACTAAGACTGTTGTTCGTATGCTAGAAACAGGGGCAGAAATAGCATTTCCTACAAAGAACGTTTCTTGGGACACCAGGTGATGATTCCCGAAGAAATAAACCTGAATGTGAGCTTGTCACCCTGGGTTGGGATTTGGATCCAGCAGCCTTGGAAAATTATACTACAATCAAATGTATCAAATTCTATAACCAGCAATTTCAAATTGTGCATTCCAAATTGATATATTCTACACAAATAAAAGGATCTGATTTTCGGCTTTGAAATCAGCCGCCTGCCTTCTGTTTGCTGTACAATGCCATCTGACTTCCTAAAAAGCGTGGTGCCTTTTTTTCCCTCCTGCACCTGCTTAGCTTCAAAAATGTCAGCAGCTCATCTCAGACAGTTCCGTTTGATGCCAGAGCTGCGATAACCTGACAACACCAGGAAAAAGCAAGGTGAAGGGTAAGGGAGGGCGGGATGGCGATGGACCCTGGAGCAGGAAGGATAATAGGAACGAAATAGCCCGGGGCCTTGGCCCCTTCACCAAGGGAAGGCCCCCTTCACCACCTCCTAACTCACCTGGAGCCAAGGGTTAGGAATGTTCTTTGAGAGAAGCTCCAGGTATAGCAACTGTTTCTGATTGATAAGAGGGCCTGGGTCCCACACAGGACTTAGAATTCCTCCTATTTATGCAAATGTTCCCCAAGATGATTTCACATTTCAAGTCAGCATCAGAGAGGGGTGAATATATTACTCACACATAATCAGACCGTGTCATGGAAGTACCAGTCAGATCTTCAGTCTGTGTGACCTTAGGAAAGTTGCTTAAGTTCTCTGACCCTCAATTTCCCCATCTGTAAAATGAGTTGTTCATGATTCCTCCTTCCTGGGGTCGTGGTGAGGATCAAACAATGAAATACGAGTCAAGTGCTCAGAACAGTGCCCAGCATAAATGTAGCATAACTGCTGCTATGACTACAGTTGCCATTATTATCAGTCATTTTTCCTTAAGGGAATATATCCTGTTTCCCCGAAAATAAGACCTAGCCAGCCAATCAGCTCTAAAGCATTTTTTAGAGCAAAAATTAATATAAGACCTGGTATTATATTATTATATTATATTATATTATATTATATTATATTATATTATATTATATTATATTATACCTGGCCTTATAGTAAAGTAAGACCAGGTCTTATATTAATTTTTGCTCCAAAAGACGCATTAGAGCTGATTGTCCGGCTAGGTCTTATTTTCAGGGAAACACGGTATTTCAGAGAAATAAAATGATCGCCTAGATATTCTGCCAAAGGCCAAGGGCTCGCCTAAATTAATGTTATTATCTAAAGGGAAATAAGGAAACTTTCTCTAAAGGGCACGGACCTGCTTACAGGCAAGAATAGCAAATGATAAACCCACTGCAGCTTTAAATTTTCTTTTTCATAAATAGAAATATAAAAGGATCCAATCACTTTAAAAATTATTGGTAAGAAGAAAAGTTATATCCACTGAGCATAAGAAATAACAATCAGACTACTTCAGTTTTATGGTACCTGTTTAACAATGACAGTTTGGGGAGAAGGCAGAATGGGGACTGTGAAAGAGGTCTGAGCAGGAAAAGAAAGGTGTGAGAAGGCAGGCGACGGAGGGCTGGTCATGGAGCCAGGGAGAGTCATGAAGTTGTGGGCTTCAAACCAATGTTCCCCTGATCTCACCAGTCTGAGAAATACCACCCCGCCATTTCACAGTCGCTCTTTATGCCTCTCTGATATCATTTGTAGGTTGTAAACTTATTCTGGAAATACAGGTTCATTTTTACTTATGAAACTTGGAAGGTTTTGCTCAATTACCTGGTTAAAGACCTTCCTGGGGAACCTCAGAGATGTCAAGTCAACTTTCCCTGCCACCTCCACTCTCTCTGTCCAGGGCACATCTGCCTGGCCGATGGAGACCCAGGCAGCCTCCTCTCTCCCCCAGAAACCTTTCCCTGCTGTCTATTCTCACAGTGAATGCTTCCCTGCTCTGCGTCCTACCCTATGTAGGGTTCCAACTGTTTGTTAGGCATTATCGTATATTGCCTTGCATTACTGATAATTGTATATGGTTTACTTATGTGTATAAATCTCTTCCCTCAAAGCGGAGACCTTGGTGTAGATCCTTGGAACCTTTCCCCTGTTACCTTGCCTAGCAGAGTTCAACACTCATTGATGGATTAATTAAAATCAAGAAGAAAATAGCTAAACTGGGAATCGAGATAAATTTAGGCATTTGAGATGACGATAAAGGATATGCATCCAGGATTAAGAAACTGTGGTACATTTGTACAATGGAGTATTACTCGGCTATAAAAAAGAATGAAATCTTACCATTTGCAATGATATGGATGGACCAAGAGAACATTATGGTAAGTGAAATAAGTCAGACAGAGAAAGACAAATACCATATGATCTTACTTATATGTGGAATCTAAAGAACTGAAAGCAAAGTAAACAGAAATAGTCTCAGAGATACAGAGGAAAAGCTGAGGGTTGGTAGAAGGACGGGTGGTGGGGATGAGGGTGAAGGGGAGGGGATTGAAAAGCATAAATTGGTAACTACAATATTGCCACAGGGATATGAAAGACATTTTGGGGAATATAATCAATAACATTGTAAAGATTTTGTAGGGTGTCAGATGGGCCCTTGTCTCATTAGGGAGACCACTTCATGGACGGTGTAGATGCCTGGTCATTGCACTGTACACCTGAAGCTGAAGCTGAATAATACTGTATGTCAACTGTAATTCAATATATATCTAGTCATGGGATATGGAGTGCAGCATAGGGAATAGAGGCAATGGAATTGTAATAAATATATATGATGCCAGAGGGGCAACAGATTGGGGGAGAGGGATTATCAATTTGTGAGGGGTGAAATGGCTATTATTAGGTTGGTGCAAAAGTAATTGCCGTTTACAAGGTTAAAAATAATTGCAAAAACCGCAATTACTTTTGCACCAATCTAACACATTGTTTTGTACACCTGAAACTAAAAAAAAAGAATATACATCCAGGGAAATTTTCTAGAAAAAACTGGAAACATGAGCAGCTGGGATGGAGGTGGAGGTTAAGCCAGGAGACGGAGTCAAGGCGGCAAGGCCTCCAATTGGAGCTGACCTCAAACTTAGCCCAAATCCTTTATCTCCTGTCTTCGTGAAAGTCTATTTACTAAATATTTTAATCCACAGTATCTGGTACATGGGAGGTGCTCAATAAATATTGGTTAAATGCTCAATGAATCAATGCACTTGCCTGAAAATACAGTAAAAATAAAACATTACATACTTGCTGGACAAGTTTCTGCAATTTAGTGACTTGCAGGTGTTACCAATAGCTGTTTTGATGGGAAAATGATAACTCCTCTCCCCGTCACTCTTTGCCATGGAGAGCAGTCTTGTGGAGTAAACGGCAGGAGGGAGAACTGTATCAGAGTCCAGACACGTATGCGCAGACTCTGTTGGAGGGGAAGTTCTCCTCATATTTGGAAGAGGCTCTGCACTCCTGCAGGAGTAACGCAGATGTGGGACACCAACATTTGGATGTTAGTAAGCTAGTGCTTATTTGTGATTATACGGGTATTAGCAGAAATCACTTCTTTCCAAAAATCATACTTTTGCATGACTCTTTGCTCTGTCTCTTTCCCACAAGGTGGAAAATACAAAGTAGTACTTTTGATTCCAAATAGGGGTTATATCTGCCTCCTGCCACCCGCCTCTGATTCTAAAATTATTGCTTATTTTTATGGTTACACGTTTTTGCTTATTTTGAATACAAACACAGTGCCTGGTTTTCAAGAGAACCTTGCCTATCTGGGCTACACAACAGAGCAATGACTTCCGTTTTTGAGTGAAATGTGAGGAAAGTATAATTATTAAGTTTTCTACTGGCACCTGTGATGGAGTTCTACGAAAAGATTTACACTTTAAAACATTATTTTCCACCTGTAAACCTTTGTCATGGAGAAAAGTTTCTGGACCTGGAGTGGGTCATGGAAATCTTCAATGTGTGCGAGCCTTAAGGAAAAGCCTTCTTTGACTTTAAAAATCTTTCCTTGGGAACAGTCCCTGCACAAATATTCAGTTGAGTCAGATCAACTGAATAGATCCCTAAGTCCAGTGATTTCTGGCAACTATTTTATAAATTGGTTTCTGGGAGGAACAGCTCTGCAGAGATGCTGTTTTCCTTTTCTTCCAACTGAATGACAGGTCGTGCTGTTCTTTGTAAATAAGGAGCTGCCAATTCAAGGGGGAGGTGGGAATAGAAAGGGGTTCCCCCCCATACCAATGTCAGTAGCCATGACGTAGGTGGAGAGTTCAAACCTACATCCCAATGTTGTTCTAGGGGCTCTGTGTGGGGCCATGACAACGTCTCCATACTGCTGGGAGGACACTCCAACCAGGCCAGCAGGTGCAGCTTCATCGGGGAGCTCCTTAGAAATGCACATTATCAGGCCCCACCCCAGACCCAAGAAAAAGAAACTTTGGGGATACATCCTAGCCATCTGTGTTTTAACAAGTCCTCCAGGTAAATCTCATGCATACTCAGGTGTGCTTATCACTAGACTACCCTTCTTCATCTCCTTTCAGGGGGGAAGGCTTGTGTTTTGTTTCATTTAAATAAATATGCTGTGGAGAGGGCTCCAGCTAGACCTGGGAGTTACCATAAATGCTCCCTTAGGCAGTGAGACCTAGGTGAAGCCACTCTGGGCTACAAGATGACCTGCCTGTCTTGTCTTGGAGCATGTGCCTCTACCTGTGTTCTTCTGTGGTTCACATGCAAGACACAGGTAGTTTGGGCTTCTCCTGATCTTTCCATGCTACCAATAGGGGAGAACTCAGACAAATCTTTAGTATCAAGATATCAGGGGGAGCCGAGATCCACCAAGAAACTTTTCATCGCATACACTTGGCTGCTGAAATGTCACACGAGGCTAAATGTTCACAAGAGGAAGATAAAATTAGTCATTCAAGGCCAAATTCAGGGCTAAGACTCCCCCTTCTAGCTGATCAGATAATGTCCCCAGCCTTGCCAGAGGAAGTGGGTTGCTATGGTGATGGTAGGAGATGAAATAGAATTTGGAAAAAAAAAAGACTATAAAAATGTTGTAAGTCAAGAAAATATTCTTATGACTTAAAAATACTTGGTCTGAATAAAGGCAGGTGACTTCATTGCCTATTTCTCTTAATGGAGCTGTGACCGTAACACTGGTCAGATTTCCTAACTTTTAAGACAAAGCAGAATCTTATTTTACTATGTATCCCAGGCTCCCCTAAGATCAAAGCCACAGAAAGAAGGCCCTTTGTCCTAACACCTCCCTCATGGCAGGGTAACTCCATGACACATGATTTTGCTGTCTGTAGTTATATTTGAGAAACTGTGATTTAATGGATGCGATTTACTAATTATTGTTGCAGACATTCCAGGTCTGGGCTGTACTTGGTTTCACACACTGCAACAGAGAGTAGGAAGCAGTATTTCAGAAGGATTGTCACTCAATAAGCATGAAATTACATTTAATCACAAATTTAATGTAAATGAATGTAATCAGGTAATTAGAATGTGTAGTGGCGTGATATTTACAACATGTATCAATGCACTTATAATGTTGTGTAAAATTATGTTAAAAATTCTTATTGAACTTTGTAAAAAAAGGCACTGTTCAGCGAAAGCAGATGATTTTAAAGTTCAACATCTTGATCACTTCAACATTTCATTTATGAAATGCTGTGTTTAGCCAATACTTTTAACAATTTGCTAAATATGTTTTGTAAAAATCAAACAATTTCATAGTTAGTGGAGTGCTAAAAAAGCGCTAGGATCTATTCTCTTGGCTGCATATAGCTCAAACAGCTGAAACCATTTTAAAAAGATGCTTCATTATAAATCATTGAAAATAGGAATTCAGAAGAGAAATGCTGACACAATCCTTTATTCCAAATGAGGGCCTTAAGCACCACCAGATTCCTGAATGTGACCAAATGACAATATCCGACGTGACTACTTGGGCAGAAATGATGCAGACGGCATTGCTCACAGAGGGCCGTCTACACAGTTCCAATCCGGTTGCTTCAAAGTAAAGCGACCCAATAGAAGATACAGCTGCTTTTCCAAATGTATCTGTGTAAACATCTTGATGTGTGACTCTTTTCAAAAGGTGCTTCTAGGAACTCCTGGGAGGCCCCCCAGACAAGGGTCTCAGGGCTGACTTGGGGTACCTAGTGGGGAGCTCTTGGGGGGCCTGGGTCTCCAGCATCCCCCACCTACCCCAGCAAGGGCACTTTTGCCCTTGTGTGCTTCATATTGAGCTTCCTGAAAGATTTCATCTGAAAAAAGAATACTGATGCTGAAAATGTTTGGAAATTGCTGGTATACAGAGGAAGCTTCATCAGATTACAGCAGGATTGGGACTAATATTAGGCTGACAAAGGCAGGACCACGGGGTCCCCTGTAGAGGACAGGGCTGAGCACACACCCAAAGTTAGGGAGGTCACAGATAAACCCAGAGAGGTTAATTAGTACAGGAGGCAGGTTCTGCAGGTCTAGCTGAGAGGGGGTCTTCACACTCCCCTGGGCGCACACAAGATCTTCTAGTGTCCAGGGGCACTGTTGGCTTTAATGGAATAAAGCCCCAGAGCTCGTTTCCCAGTGTGACCGGAAATGTACCCCCTGTCTGCCATTTCATTTTTTCTACTTCCTCTTTCTCTCCCTTCTCCCACATTCAAAAGTAAGGCAAATATTTCCCCTGTCCCAATCTCACCATGATGCGTCATTGCAGGCTGTGAAAATCCCTGGGGACCCCAGACAAAGGGACAGCTAGAGAGGGCACTTGAGGGAGAGACCCCACAATGCAAAACTTTTAAAGGCTATGACACTACTCTCTGTCCAGCTATATGTCTGTCTCTATGTATCTTGTAAATAGAAATCAGAGAAGACTGCACAGGATTATGTGTTCATACATGTCATCATTTTTCTGATAATCATTAGGGATGTTTCTGAATTATTAGGTTCTTTCTCTTCTGGGACATTTGATTAAAATTTACTTTTTTACCCCTTGGAGTTAGGGATGGCCATGGGCTTGTTTCAACCACTGTTGAAAGGATATGTATATTTAATTCCTGTGCTTGACCCCATTTTCCCTTCCTGGGCATAGTAATTTAACCCTATGCTGAGAAACCACCCGCAGCCAAGCCCTCTGAGTGCCTGTGATGAGCAGATACCCACCCCTGCCCCACGATCCACCCTAAACATGGAGTCCTCTCATGTGAGATGCCGAGACTTGGGGCTGTTTGTTACAGCAGCATAACCTAGCAACCCTACCTAATGCAGAAGGTGCATTTGATTGTGCTGACTGCTATGACAAAAAGAATTGGATTTTCTCATTAAGGTATGTGATGAACATTTGCTATAAATAAAATAAGCCAAATGATGTAGCTCCAACATATAACATATTAGAACACATATTCCTATGTAACTATTTAAAATTATGCTATGAAAACTTAAATGTCATCTTAAAAATGAATGAGGTGGTACATAATTTTTCAAGTGTTAAAAGCACATAAACAAAGAAGGTCAAAGACCCTGGAGACCTCTGGTCCAGAAAATCAAGAGCCAGGAACACAGGCTAGAGGCTGTTAGGGGTTGAATTGTGGCCCCAAATGCACATATTGAAGTCCCCATTCCCAGTTTCTCAGAATTTGACTATTTAGAAATAGGGTTGTTGCAGATGTAATTAGTTAAAATGAGGTCATACTAGAGGAAGGTGGGTGTTCTTATAAAAAGAATGCCAAGTGATGAAACATACAGCACCCAAGGAGAAGCCATGGGAAGATGGAGGCAGAGATCAAGGTGATGCTTCTATAAGTCAGGGAACACCAAAGATTGCCAGAGACCAGTAGAAGATGGGGGAGACCTTGGAAAAGATTCTCCCTCACGGCCTCAGGAGGAACCAACCCTGCTGTCTGCCAACACCTTTACCTCAAACTTCTGGGCTCCAGAACTGTGACAATCAATTCCTATTGTTCAAATTGCCCAGCGTGTTGAGCTTTGCCAGAGCAGCCCCCAGAAACGAATACAGAAGCATACGGAAGCAAGAGTGAGCGATACAATGAGAAGTAAACTACCAGATGAGGGTCTGACTAGCAGCTTTGGCACCTTCAAGAAGGGAGCTGGTCTGAGGAAACTGCTATTCAAAGTGGGGCCTCTGAATCAGAGTTCTTCCCAGGGTCAGGAGAGTGCCGAGAGGGTGATAACATGGTGGGACCCTAGAGAAAGCAGGAAGGCCAAGGCTGGGGTCTGGGAGCCCTTCCCCGTCTTTGTCCGGGGATTTGGGATTCCACAGGGTGTGTGCTGTGGCTACTTGTGACCCAGTGTCACGCTCTGAGGCAATGATCCTTGCTGCTCGGATAAGCCCTCTATGTCTCCTGGGGAAAGCTGGCCAACGTGTGACTAACATTTCTAGAAAAAGAAGAAAACAAAAAGCTGACCAGATTGATTAAGTATCCCCTCAGTCATGGCAGGAACCATTTGCCAAAACATATTTGGGTTCTATGTGGCGTATCCCACATAAGCCTGTTAGTATTTACGAAGCATGCTCATGCCCCAGCAAGCCTCTGGGTCTTAGAAAGCCGAGGCCTCTCTGCCTGATTAGATTTCATATTGGATTAACATCAGTACAAATGAATAGACTCAATATGCAGTAAGCAGAACCTTTGAAGTGCTCTGAAATACTGGCATTTGGAAATATTGGCCTTTATATGATATCTAGACTCATCAAAGAGCACCGATCAAGGCATCACGGCGGGATTTATTAGATTGCTATCATGCATTTAGGTCATACCTTATTCTTTACCTTATTTAACCCTGCCAAGGTTATGGGGCCCCAAGAAGCAAAGTCTGCTCCTAATATCACAGCCTGGTGAGGGAGTGCTGGGGTCAGGATTCCTATCCCAAGCCTACATTTTAACACCACACCACACTTTCTCCCCATGGAAGTGGTGGAAAATATTGGTTAAAAGGAGAACATCACTAAAGAATGGCCAGATGGACAGAACTGTGCCTGCCTGGATGGATGGGAGCCCCAGGGGACGAGGGAAATGAGTGAGCTTGTCTCCCAGGCAGGGGGGCCTGCTCAGGTTCTTGGCCTCGCAGAATCGTTTTGTGCCGCTTGCATGTCCGCCAGCCTGGCTGAGTGGAGCTCTGATAGCAGACGGCTTTGTTCCTATCGTCTTTCTTTAGCTGCAGGGCTGTGCCCTTTGCCCAGGTCTAGTTTCAACAGGTGCCAGGGACTTAGTGGGTCAAAACAGTAAGGCGCATTCATCCTTAAATCGCTGCTGTCCGCCAGCACCGTTCATCAAAGTACGGCCATGCCTCCTCCCATCCATTTGGGCACAAGTCTCCCGTCGGGCACAATGATTTATTCATGTCTCCTCAAAGATGAGTATCATATGGGACTCATTATATGATGGATTTCAGCTCATCTGAATGATTGCATTGCCTGTGTGGGACCTGTCAGAGGCTTGGGGCCCTGGGAACTGGACACCTAACACCGGAGGCTTCGTGGGAACCCTGTCCCTGGATGAGCCCATCTTGGAGACTCAGAGGCATGTCAGCACAGCTTCGGGGTTTGGCTCTGTATGAAGGAGCTGAAGCAGGCATGTCTGGCCTTAGGGAGAGCCAACTGTGTAGTTTGCACGTTGTGCAACTTTAGCTGCAAATGGAATCTTGAGGCTTCTGGAAGCTGTGTGCTCCCTCGGTGTGCAGGCTGGGCTGTGCACAACCTGCTCTTGTTCCTCTAGACCTCAGATCTTTGCAGATGGAGAGTTGGAAGTGTGTAGTGATGAGATGCCTAGGGTCCCTTCTACATAGTTCATGTTTTGCCCCAGAACTCAGTGGAGAGCCACCAAATTTCTAAAGATGAGATTCGCCCAGGAAAATCTCAAAGTGTAATTTGATATTTATTTTGGCTATAAGAACACATAGTGAGGCACAGTGGGGCTTCAAATGGGATTTAAGGATATGTGCTAGAGAAGTGTCCTCGGAAGTCACCAGGCGGCAGATCCTAATAGGCTTGCCAGGTCACACTGGTGATTGCCTTTGGCAATGGGAAGCCATTAAAGAGTTTCAAGACAGAGACTGACATGAGCAGACTGGCCTTTAGCAAGTGGACTCTGATTTCTGAACAGACGGTGCTTTGCAGCACGTGGGACTGTGAGCAAGGTAACCTGTTAGGTGGCTGTCGTGAAAAATCCAGGCAGGACATAATACAGACAGCGCTAAGGACTCAAATAACAGATAAAGGCAGGTTTAGCATGAACACCCTCTAGAGAAATAAAGATTTCCAGCAGGCAATGCTTAACCTCCAATTCCTGTCTCCATGCCAGAATGAACCCAGGAAACTACGACTGGACCCTGGTGTACATACGTAGAAACAAGGTCATTTGAAAGGAGGCCGTACCCGTTAGACTGCTGTGCAAAGACACTTGCTGTTGGGAGTCCACTCTCATGATTGTGTGAAGGCTGCTGATTTCAAGATAGTCCTGCAGGTCACTTACTATCTTGTACCAAGGATAATTTTGAAGAAAATATCCTAATAGCATCCCATTGTCACTCTAGACAATACAGTGACTTGAGGCATATTTCATTGGCACATAATAGAAGTCACCTTCAAGATAAGAGGGAAAGTAAGAGTTCTGTCCTTTTCTATACTAACAGACTGCCTTCTATTCCAAGACAACCACCCATCCCTCCAGAGAAGGCAGGCAGAATCAATGTATATGGATGTGATACGTGGCTGTTTCTTCCTAACAGCTCTGATTCCCACTGACTGAGACCTGTCATTAGACATAGAACTGTCACCTCTGTCCCTCAGGGCATTCATAGTCCCAGGATGCTGGGATGCTCGGTGGTTTCCACAAGGTGGGAATGAGAATACATATCTAAAGACGGGGCTTCTAAACTCCGTCCATTGACTTGTCTTGATGTGTTTGAATTTAAAGAGCCTGGTCCTACAGACTGGGAATCAGGCCAGGCTCTCTATAGGAGAAGCAGATTTGTATGGAGCCCTTTCCCTCTGGATGCACTGCAATATCAGATCTGCACAAATTCGAAGAATTTTAAGACATAGGATTCAGAGGCAAGATCAAATTTTAGAGACTTCACCCTGGACCATTGGGGCACCTGAGGAAGGACCCCAGATGAACATCAGTTCGACACAGAGATTCAAGTGACTCTCCTGTATCAGTCTGGAAGCAATCAGAAAGGCTTACAGAGATTCTGAAGCAGGATCAGCCCCTAGTCGAGTGGGTAGAGCATGAAAAACATGAGGAATGACAACTAACCATGTTGCGTGGGAGCCTCTGGCTTTCTGTCACTGAAATTATAAATATGAAATAGGTTCCAGAGGGAGTGTGTGAAATGACAACTGTTAGGAGACAATGGGAGCCCTGGGAATACACCCCATCAGCCTCTCCCTCCACGGTCTGGCTCATCAACAATGTAGAGAGATCCTGGTGACCGACCACGAATTTTAGGAAACTAACAGGTGGTGCCCACTTGGCCAGGCTGGTTCCACATTGTTTCTGTGCTGGAAGCGCTTTCTCAATCAACCCTGATTGTGTGTAGTCATTGATCTGGCTCACGTGCTCTTTTTCACCCCTGCTACTTTTGGCCACCACCATTCACTACCTTCACTTGGCAGAGCCACAGGTTGTGCTCGTCCTACTACATACAGGGTGTTTCAATTTTCCAGTATTGTGTTTCACCCTGGTAAGGTAGAATTTAAACAGGTGGGTAGGCCAGACCTTAATCCATATGTTGAAATTTCTCCTATTGATGACATATTATGAAGTACCTAGAGCTCTGTCTTCCTTTATTCATTTTATGTTGAAAGTGGATGGGATAATACAAAGCAAAGCATCCAGAGACCCTCCCAGACAATCATCTTTCTTGGCATATATAGTTACAGGAAGAACTAGAAAAGTGCTGCCCCAATCAACATTAGCTTTTGTCCTGCAAGCTTTCTGTCATTAAAAAGGGGGTCACTGATGAATTGGCATGTTTGGATAATGGAGAGATAATAGCCCCCAGGAAAAGTCCTTCCCCTTCAAAAGATCACTAAAAAGGTATCCGAAGACACTTGGAACCATAAATAAAGAGGGTCCCCTTGGTCATTCACCCAGCTCAAGATACCTCCCTCCAGGTGTTACCTACAATGCTACCAAGGCGTCACCCACTGTTCTTCATACTTGAAAGTGCTGCTCAAATCCCCTGGGGCTCCTGCTGAAATGGAGATTCTGATGCAGTGGGTGTGGGGTGGGGCCTGACATGTTGCATCTCTCAGAAGCTCTCAGGGTCCATGGACTACACTCATCTAGCAAGGTTCTAGGACCTTGGTATTTGCCCGAAGGAGAAGACAAGCACCTGATCTCTGAATGACACTGACTTTGAAGTCAGGTGCTCCTGTGCCTGGGCCTGGATAGACACCAAGGGCTTCTTTGACCTGAAAGCTTATCATAGATAGGGTCCTTGTCACCCCTACCAGCCACAATCACATGGGAATTTCCCTTGTGCCCATGATGATTAAGACGGGCCTGTGGAAGTCACACAACGGGTCCACCAGAACCTCTATGAGCTGCTGGCCTGAGAACTGATACCTGGCTCATAGCCAGCTCTTCCCAAAGGGAAGGACCTATGGCTGTGGCCCCACCCGTGGCCTCAGGAGATGCCATGAGGGACGGCTGAAGGGCTCATTCTCTGTGCAGAATTGAAGGAGTATTTATTTACAGGGCTCAATCCTATGTATGCATTTGGGTGACTGGATCTGATGAAGGGAGTATTGGGCCTAGAGGTATATAGAGCAAGTTCCTGGGGATCAAGTGGCTGTAATTTCCAATTCATATTAAATGTTAATTGCAATGTAGATAGCCACTGGACCTTTGGTGAGAGCCATTAGAGCAGGTCAGATATCTCAGAGCAGGCAATGGGAGCATGAACAGGGTACCATGGAGGGAGGGGCCCTGCCTTCACACACATCTGGTGTATATCAGCTACATGCAACACAAGAGGCCAGGCATATGAAATCTGTAAGAAAAACAGAAATTCACTGCTTTACCTGTCACCAGGAAGACGAGAAGAAAACAAACAAAATGGGAAAACGAGATGTTGGCTAAATATCTGGAGATCAAGGTACAAGGAGGAGAAGGCTGAGTGCCCAAGTTAGAACCATGAGCTCAGTGGGGACACGAAAGATTCAATCCAGGACCTCACAGTCATGTACAATTATGGAGGCCTTGGTGACTTTTCTCGTGTCTGGTGTGGTCCCCCTAATCCATGATGACTTCTGAACTTTGCTAGAACCATTCAGGCTGAATACAGCCTCCATTTACTAATATTACCTTGTCCATTTGTGATTCTAGGATTTGTAGCCTCTAGTTACACAGGACACCTCTGTGACAAGGCCCAGAATACCAAAGAGACCCTGATGAATGACACACCCTTCCTGGCTAAAGAAAAATGTGTATATTAGATCCAAATTGGGGAGGGCCATTGTCAGACCCAGCAGACTGAGGTTCTACCTCACTCTAGAGATCATCTTATTCTGAATCACATAAGATAAAAAGTTGATACAAAATGGATAGGTTGTAGAGTGAGACATTAAATGAACCCAATGACAAGGAAAACATATAAACAAAGGTGCCCACCGATGGCTCTCCTCTATCTAGTCTGGTGGCACTGGGTCATAGTACTGTTTGCTGCTGAGCCAGGGCTCACCAAGAACCTTCTCCCATTAAGAGTGGACAATGGCCAAGTTCAAGTGTTGCTACTCAAGTGTGACTCCTCCAACTGATGGGACAAAGTGAGGGGAGGTGGACTGTGCCAGGAGATGCCAGCGCAGTCTTGGACTAGCACGTCACAGAACTTCTGGGTCATCTACCACAAGACTCATTTTTCCTTCATCTGGAAAAAGTTCGGCTTAATTGAGTGCTCTGTGCTTTGTTAAATAGGTTTTATTATTATTTAAGTGTAGAAGGCCAATAGATCAGGAGGCAGCTGATGATCTATTTAGTAATCAATAGAAACAAAGTTGGTTACTCACAGTTCCTAGTAGAAAGGGGCACATTACACCATACAGGGCCCCATGGGGAAGCACCAGGGTGGGTCAGGAGGAAGAGTGATGGAGGGGAAAACACGGGCAAAAGCGTTTACTGTAGTCTCTGGCAAAGGAATGAGCAAGGCAGGGCAAGCAGGCTTAGGGCTGGCTAGTGTGAATAATTCCATCAGGTTCTGGGGCAGAGGACTTGTCCCTAGTTGTCTGGTACCTGGCCCTGTGGTGATTAGGGTAGGTGAATAGTGGCCCTGAGTGTGAGAGCTGATACAGGATGTGGTTGGAGGTGTGGATTTAATCAGCTTCAGCCAGGCCTCAAAATTGGATCAAAACAACATTAAAAAAAACTGTAATAACATGCTGAGAAATCAGAAGACCTGATTGGTTTATTCCTCAAGGAGAATGTGTGTGTCTATCTGTATATAATGCCTATATGTAAAATATATATAATGTATAATTCTTGTATTTTACGTATATATATATTTCCCATATTATTTATTATAATATAAATATAGAGAAGATTCTCTTTATATACATTGAGAATGTTCTCTCGTTATATATGTGGATATTTTATATCTAATATAAAATATGGGAAATGTCTGCAAAGTTTTTATACCTTGCCATGAGAAGATATGAATACTTGCTACTTTGTAAATCCTGTTTTTAAGGTTAAATAAATTCCCACTCTTAGTGTACGGATGAGAAAGGAGGCACTGTCAGGGGATACCATCTTTGACATCTACTTATATTTAATAAAGAACCGATCCCCTTCCCCCATGGAGGTAGTAACCAGGTTGAGTATGTAGAGATTGTCCACCAGTACTAAGACATAGTGGCAGGTCTTCACTCTTCAAAATTTTTAACTAAGAAGAAGCTCTATCAATTGGGGAATGAGAATCAGTGCAATAGTTGTTTACTATTCAATTTTCTTTGGTGTAGAAAATAAAAGGGATTTTGTTTAGAAAAAAAAAAAGACTTTTTTTTTTTTAACTGATATTTGACACTTAGAGTTCTAAGTCCCTTCCCACTGCCTTCTGAAAAGAACTGACCAATCAATCCATTAAGTGCTGAGAAGGAGGAAGGTAATTCTTCCGATTGCTGGTCAGTAATTTGCACAGACACTGTCCCTGTGAGGAAGGCAGGCAGGAGTAATTCTGATGACATTGTCTATGATGGTGTCTTCATAAGAGTTCTGAAAACAATTAAGTCGTTCACTTCAGCCTGACAGGATGTGTTGTTAGGGGCACTGCATGTCCCTCAGCCCCTCAGGACAGAAGGATGGCTGGTCAGTTCCTGGCATTAAGCAGAGATGTCTGTGAGGTCATCTGCAGCCTCATGAAGGGGGTAGAGGCAGCACCCACTGGAAGAGGGCTGCTTCAAGACACTGGTTGTCCCCTTAATAAGGCAGTGCCCAGTCCCTTGGAATGAGCCCTGGGGACAGAATCTCTGTGTAGGCAGGGCAGGTTGGGGCTGAAGTTCAGGCAAGATATAGACACTACCCTTGGTTTCCAACACCCGAGGAAACAGTTGTAAAGTTGAGTGTGACCTCACTACAGGCTCAGGGATGGGGGAATTTCAGAGGAGAGATGCTTAGCCCTGATGCTCCTGCAGATGCCTGGAGCTAGCTTCCCTCCTCACCACCAAGCCCTGCTTCCGAAGCAGGAGCAACTTTCTCTGCACCACCCAGGGTCCCAATCTCCTCAGGGTTCGACTTCCAGAGCATGGCACAGACAGAGCAAGGTGTTCCCTCTCCCTCTAGTTGAGGCCCACCACCCCAATGTGCACTTCCTGTCCCAGGAGCCATCAATCAATTCCCCTGTAACTGACATTAGGGAGTTCTTCTCCCTCCAGGGAAGAATTTCTAACTCTGACTATGGTCCAACAGAACGACAGAAGAGACACACTCAGACTTTGAGGGTCACTTACAAATTCTAGTGAGAAATGGGATCAAGAACCAAGTACCTACTCATTGTCTTTCTAATAACTTCCTTTTCTCAATGCCATGAAGAAAGATGACATTTTACATGTCCAGCTCCATTTGTATGTGGCTGTATTCGAGGCTGTAATTTGGATCAGTTTAACAAGCATTTATTGGGCACCAACTGTGTGCACCGTGCTAGATCTAAGAGCTAAGATGGTGGCTGCCGGCGCTGAGGACTCACGTGCTGGCACGGGAAGCAAACCCAGTGACCTAATGATAACACACGTGGACCTGGGCTCCATGGGGGATTAGCAAGTGCTTTTTGGCAAAATGCAAAAATCAGAGAATTGCTTGGCCAGGATGGGGGTGGCTATGGGAAAGGAGGGAGAAGGTTGAGAAAACTCTACATGAAGGAGTAATATGCGAGCTAAACCTTGAAAGTCAAGTAGGATTTTGTCCTGGGACAAATATCAAAAACTGTTAAGTCTCATTACAATTAAAGTTCTGTTTTCATAGACTTTCTTCCATGTCAATCAGCTATGAGGTCTGACAATTAAGACCATACACTTGTTGCAATGATGTTGCTAACCTTTTTTGATGCCAGAGGGATTATTCATTATGAATGTGTACCAAATGGACAAACAGATAACCAAGTTTACTATTTGGAAGTGCTGAAAAGGCTACGTGAAAAGTTAGATGACCTGAACTTTTTGCCAACAATTCATGGCTCTTACATCACGACAATGCACCAGCTCACATGGCACTGTCTGTGAGGGAGTTTTTAGCCTGTAAACAAATAACTGTATTGGAACACCCTCCCTACTACCTAATCTGGCCCCCAATGACTTCTTTCTTTATACCTGAAGATAAAGGAAATATTGAAAGGAAGACATGTTGGTTACACTCAGGACATCAAGGGTAATCTGATGACCACTCTGATGGCCATTCCAAAAAAGAGTTCCAAAATTGCTTTAAAGGGTGGACTAGGCACTGGCGTTGGTGCATAGCTTCCCAAGGGGAGTACTTCGAAGGTGACTGTAGTGATATTCAGCAATGAGGTGTGTAGCACTTTTTCTAGGATGAGTTCGTGAACTTAATTGTCCGACCTCGTATAACTGCCCGCAGAAAGATAATAAAAATACAAGAAATATCAGCCTTTGGAAGTGAAGAGCATCGAGGACAGTGATCCAGGCATGGTACAGCTGGGTGATGGATGCTTTCTGATTGATTGAACATCAGGGATTAGGTTTTGGAACCTTTGAAATTGAAATCTAAATATCAAATATTTAAATCATTGCTTCCCTTGAGCCCTGAACCCGTGGCCCTTCCAGATCTTGCCCATCAGGTATCCATACTTTTCTCTGTGGGCAAAGAAGATCAGTCTCATCTATTCTTTGCTGCCTCCCCTCTCCTGACCCTGTGTCTACCCTCTCCCATCCTCCAACTCTTCTTTTAATCTTGCTGCCTCGAGAGCTACCACACTGTACCCACCTGACTAATGTTCTTGCAACAATCGTCCAAAGGCAAGACTTACACTTGCTCCTCACCCACTCTGCTATCGAACTCTTGCCCTATCCCTCAGCTGAAACTGACCCCTCTGTGGTTTCTGGTGGTCTCTGAGCCCAATGGCATGATTGCCTTCCTCCCCCTGGCTGGCTTAAGCCCTGCAATGTGGTCCCCCACACTGTCAGTGGCAGGGCAAACTGAAGCCATGCTCCTGCCAACCAGCAGCCCTGGGAAGAGGGATCTTCAGGGAAGCAGAGGAGAGGCAGAGAGAGGCAGGTGGAGGGAGCAGATTCACAAAGGAATAGGAAGGAACCAGGCTGTACAGAGAAGGAGAGAGGAAAAGTAACAACATCGAGCTTTCCCCTTGTAGCCCACCAGGGCCCAGCAGCACAAAGCAGGGGACCAGCAGAATCGCGCCATCAAGATCAGATCGGGTGTCCAGTGGAGTTAATGCCCACAAAACAGTGGACACCTCCAACATATTATCAGTTGCGAGATGCTGACCTAGAATACATTTTGCTTCTTGAGCATTTTCACTGTATTCAACACTACAATCCTGCTCCTGGGTCGACATAAGTGCAAAGGATATTTAACAGCAGGATATTGAAACTGCTCCTACAGGCAAACTGATGTGGCAGGACTGTGAGTTGGGTTAGCAGGAAAAAAGCACTGAAAATGCTCACAGAGGAAGGGAGTTAAGTGGGACCACATGGCTGCTGACTTGCTGAGAGCAGCAGTGGCCAATTAGCCTGGGTGTGGCGATTGAGGTGGGGCACAGAGAAGGGCAGCCTGTGACAATGGATGGCCTGCTGAGAGGCACTGCTCTGGGGGTGGGTTCCACAGGCTTCTGGCAGGGAAAGGACTGAAGGTCATGGCCTGGGTTTTGCTGTCCCACAGATGTGTGTTGGGAGCTTCATTTCCAATTGCTGCAGAAAATCCAGCACTAGCGAAAACGAGGCGAAGTTTCAGCAGAAACATACAGAGATGGGGCTTGGAGAGTCTGTGTTTTCATGACTGCTGGGTAAAAGACTCTCTAGTGTTAAAACAGTAACTCCCATCCACGACCTCCCCATTTAGATGCATCAAATTCGCCATTTCCCCAATAACATGCTGAGACTATTTTTTTTTTTTTGTATTCACACACCTCAACAGTTTCCATCAGTTTTTCCTTTTCTATAGTCCTATTAACCTGGATATTTTAACTCAGCCAACATGCACTTTGGTTTTCCATGAATTGCTATGAAGCTAGCACAGCCTATGGGGATTTGACATTTGATCAGTGACTCATATAAAGTCCTATAAGGCTAATTAATCTGCAGAAAACACAAAGCTAAGAGAGATCTCTAATGAGACCAGTGTCAGAAGTGAGGGTTATTGACTGAAAAATACCCTACATATACTCATTTTTTCATTATATTATAGAGATATTATTGTGATTTAGATAACAGTGTGGGTAGTTGGACTTATGTGAACAAGCCTAGAAGGTGAAGTCTACCAGGAGGTCTCCAGTTGGCCACCTGAGACTATTTGCCCTCTTTCAACACAACACCTGGACAAATCTGAAGGTGACCAAGACAGATAACTAATGCAGACATGATTGATGACCAAATCTAGATTCAAAATCCTCAAGACAAGTGGGAACCTGGGTCTAAAACTGTGGAGACCTGAGCACTCTCAAGAGCTGAGGTACATGTCTCCTCCCCACTCTGCACTCGGCGATGTCACATCATTGGCTAGAATTTGGCCCTGGCAGAAGCACTGACAGCATGGGAACTGGAACACTATGGACCAGGGCTTCTTTTCCCCCCAAGGGAGCCAGTGGCAAGGCATTTACCAAGCATTCAGCTGACTGAAACCTTTCACATTCTTAATGAAACTGAACCATTTTATTAGTTCTGGACCACCTCCTTTGAAATTCTTATACGACGGCCTGTCCTATGACTTACTGTGGTATCTGATATAACGAGGGTACCAAAAAAGTGTATACAGGTGGACAATTTGGTCAACGTTGCTCAAGCAGTAGTTTGCCGTAATCGGACGCTGATGGTAACCACTTTGAGCACCTCTTGTAATTGCAGAAGTCAAATGTGACTTGTATTTACCTTTTGTTATCAGTATATATTGTTACAATTTTAATAGTTTTTTCCTTTCTTAAAATGTGTATACATTTTTTTGGCACCCTCTGTATGTCTTGGTACCTTGTCTTGTCCTTGTAGGTCTGCTGGAGTAAAAACGTATCTGGCAGCTCCACAGCAATGTGGTCCTTTTGGTACATGGAAGAACAATCCTGATTCTTCGCTACCAACCACAGTGCTTGACGCTTTAACCCAAATACTCCACCTTGTACTAATTCCTCTCAAATGACTTTCTGTTCATTCTCTAGAATGTTACCTCCTTTGCCGGCACTATGATCTTGGGTAGTCATGTCATTTTTTTGAACCTCACCAGAATAATTACTTATAAAAATTGGATAATAATACTATCTTCAAATTATTATTAGGAGGATAATGTTACATCTAAGTGTGAAAATGTTTTGTATTTATTAATTTGCCTGTGGTTTTTAGGATTAGTTAACTGATCAATTTCCCATAAAATATATCAGACTATCCCATACAATTCAAAGGTGAGAGATAGTGTAGATAAAATAAAGTTTAAGGTTCTGACAAATGAAGCTTTCCTAGAAAGCAGTTAGAAATTGAGACCTTGACAAAGTTAGTTGATATATGTCTTAGCTCATGTAGAAATGATTATTGATAGAGCGTGTATCAAATGGAGCCTGTTATGAAGTTTGCTAGCACCTTAAATAAAGGAATTGCAGGATTTGGACTGGCCCTGACTCATGAAGACTGTGATGAT
Source organism: Rhinolophus ferrumequinum (assembly GCF_004115265.2). Lineage (NCBI taxonomy): Eukaryota > Metazoa > Chordata > Mammalia > Chiroptera > Rhinolophidae > Rhinolophus > Rhinolophus ferrumequinum. Next base: position 83,767 of record NW_022680369.1, read on the forward strand.
TGTGAAGACACCAGCTAACATTTATCAAGTGCTTACTATGTAAAGCATAGATTACGGACACTGTAATTCATACTTTATGTGCATTTTCTCATTTAATGCCATAACGTTCTTATCAGAGTCTGCTGTAATTATTGTACAATAGGGAATGTGTCTGGTCTTTGTCCTAAGGTTCCTGGAGGTAACCTGTAAGCCCTCGGAATTTCCTGAGAGAGACAGGAACGTCTCTGTTATTTGTGGGCCCCTAGACATCTTATGTTAAGGAGATGGCTCAGGATTTGGATGGTCACACCAAAGAACAGCCGTGATGAACAGATTGACACCTTGGGCCATGGGATATCAGCCCAACCTCTGGCCTCCAGGAGGGAAGACAGGCTGAGATTGAGTTTAATCATGTGGCCAGTGATTCAATCAATCATGCTCTGTAATAAGTCCCCAATAAAAACTGTGGACAACAACCCATCAATGTGCCAAAGGGTGACATGCCCTGATTCTATGGGAGACGGCAGTGAAGCCCTGCATTTTGGACCTGCCCAGACCTCACCGTGTGTGCCTCTTCCTTTGGCTGGTCCTGATTTTTTGTCCTTTATAATAAAACTGTAATCGCAATCATAACACTTTCTGGAATTTTGAGTCATTCCAGAATTATCACATGTGAAGAGGTCACGGGATTTATAGCCAGTTGGTTAGAAATGCAGGTGACCTGAGGAACCCAAACTTGCATCTGGCATCTGGAGCATGGGCATGTTGTTGAAGCCGCTGCCCTTGACGTGTGGAGCCTGACACTGCCTCTGGGTGGTGAGTGCCAGGACTGCACTATAGTACACACAATGAGCACCGCAAATCAGTAAGAAAGCAGAGACCAGGAGGGGCTAAACAGCCACCACAAGACTCCCATTAGACTGTGACACAGCTGAGGACCAAACCCCGTTTGTTGACCCGTGAGCCCCTGCTGCAGAAAGGTGTTTGTTCTCTGAAAATGACATTTCCTACAGACCATCCTTATGAGTGCATAATCTCTAAAACGACAATAAAAGAGGGCTTTCCCCGTGAGGACCTGTACCTTGAGATGGGAGAAGACACATCCTTGCTTGGTGATCAAGGGTCTGTTGCTTAATGAACAAGAGTGAACAAATTAAATCAGGTTTCCCCCTCCTCCCAAAATAATAACAATAGCAGATCCCTGTACAACCTGGAGTGTTCAAGAAAAAGAAATAACATAACGAGCTAATACAAGCTCCTATTTTTTGTACGGGAGAGCTTCACTGGCAATCGCACAATGCAAGTTTGGGGTTTTGTTTTGTTGTTTTTTTTCCTTTATGCTCCTACAAATGTGTTTTCCTGAGCTACTTGGTAGCAGTACATGGGTTTCCCTGTGTTAGACTGAATGCAAGATATTTGTTCATTTTCATTCAATTCCCATTGATATAGGCAGATGTATAAGTTGAGCTTTAACTCAAAAAAGTACTCATGGATTCAATTGGTGTGTTTTAACCCAAGGACTGTACAGAAATATTGCTGTGGCTGTATCTGCCTGATCTTGAACCATTTATTACAGCCCCAGAGAACCTGATATTAAGCTGCTCTTTGAGTCTTATCCAGGCATAATGTGCTGCTCGGTTGAAAGGCTGGCATGGGAAGAAGATGCACAGGGTGTAATCACAGCCATTACCGAGAGCCATCAATGCAGCCAAACCTACACTTTCCACAGTCAGCAGCAGGCAGCTTGCTGAAAAGGAACTATTAGACACCAGACCTGGCCCTCAATGTGTAATAAACGGCAGAGAGAAAACCTGTTAGCGAACTGCTTCCACAGAAAAAGGGGAGTGCTGTCACACTGAAGAGAAGACGTTCAGTGTTAGTTTAAAAAGGTCAGCATTTCAGGGTACACTGACGATGCAGGTATTGGAAAGCTGCCACCTTCTGTCACTGCCCACAGTCTTGCACTGGGGAGGGCACCTGTGGGAAGAGGACACGTCCTCTCATCCTTCCTCTCAATAGTGAATAATGAGTCTGGCTGGGTCACCAGGAAATGGAGTCAGGGCACTCACTTCAGCAGGGTTTTGGCATTACATCCTGTCTTTCTTCTCCAGGTAACAGTCATGGTCTTTCTCCCGCATTCTCTGAGCTTGTCTCCACACAGAACTGGGTGATGGCCAGTAAGTGGAACAATACCCGCTACAGCCTTGACCACCTTGCCCCAGCTGAAAAAGCCATGATGAAGTTTATGACGTGACTCTAAAACTTGTGAAATAGACGAGGCACCACTTCAGACGACAATGGTGGACATGGCAGAGGCCAATTTGCTCTGCCCAAAACACAGGAAACTTTGGGCATGTGTCTATGCAATGTGACGCTCTAAGCACTCAGCAGTTTGGACTCTAAGTTTATACTCATCCCAAAGGTACACAATGGAGTTGAGCGGGAATGACACAAAGACCTTTTAGAGCAACGTTACAAATTGAGATTGACTTTCAAGATATCACCTCTGGCTTACAGGAAAGTGTTGTGTTCTCCAATTATCTGCCTGCCATACGCTGTTCCACATGTCGCTATTCAGGAACGCTAAACATTTCTGAGTGCCAGCCTGACACGGAGGTCAGAAAAGGTGTGTTTTTAAATAAAGCAGCAGTGAGGGGTGGAATTAAAAACCAAGCCCTAATGGCAGCTCTGGATTTAACCAATTAAGACGGAAAACGCTCTAATAATGATGGCTGACCACTTGGATAGATCAATCAACATGAAAAGAAGGGTCTTGCCCTGTAATGCAGACCCTCACAATGATGAGCAGAGACTGGAAGGGTGGTAAGGGAGGGCCAGAGTCAGCAGGGTGAGATGTTAATGGATTTTATGTTTGTGGTATTTGCTCACCTAGCAATTGTCCTGGACCCCCTAACTGGATTTCACATATGCCATTTTCCATGCTTTCTTCATTTTCTCCCCCTGTAGAATGGGACACCAGTTTTTTAATGTTCCTGTCTGCATTCTGTCAGAGGATGTTGAAATAGATGTTTCCACTTGGATCTTAATCCACTGAGCTGGCACTGCAGGATGAAGCCCACTGGTTGATGTGGGTCATGCCTGGGTTCTTAGGTTCATGCAGTGTTCCCATTTAGAGCGAGGAGCCCAGAACTCTCTCAAAGTCTCTGGTAGGGTGGCATGAGGAGCCCCCGTAAGGCCCCAGAGCCATCAGCAGTCCCATCGAGCCCCAAACCACGTGATCAATGCGGATATGTCCAACCCATTTCCCACCATGAAAGCCGGTTCTCTCATCCGTTTTAAAATGTCCAGCTTTCAGTTTTCAGTCCAACAACCTTGCCTATGAAAATTAGCTTTCTTATATGCCTGTTTAGTTTCGGGGATGCATTTGTTATGTCATTTAAAAATTAGGCTTAAGGAAGACAAAGCTCACCATTTTAGAATTAGTTTTCTGCACAAGCTGACCCATGGAGCGTCTGACTTTAACTCATTGGTGTTCTCAATATTCCTATGTCTACCTGGACCTGGGAACCTGCACTCTGTCTTCCTTCTACCCAAGAAACACAGATTCTGAGAGGTTTGGTAATTTGCCTAGAGTTACCCAGCTGGCACTTTTCAGTGCCTCAAACTGAATCTTCCCAGGGAGGCTGGCTCCAAAGCCAGGACTCTGAAGTCATGTAATTTCCTTCTCTGCCAGAACATGTGGGAGAAGTTGTTTTTACCCAACATGAAAGTATTTCTTCTTTCATGAAGTTTAGGGATCCTTGGAGAGAAGGTGTACTCCCATTAGGACACCCACCAAGCCCCATGCTGCCCTGGCTTTTGTCTTCCTAAATCTCCCCTAGGAGTGTTCTCTCTAAAGTCTTTCCCAGCTTCTAAACCCACGAGCTTCCTTCACCTACAGTCCTTTCTTTCTGTCCTTTGCTCACCTTGTACTCACTCCTCCAACCATGCATGCCCGGATTCCTGTCCCCCCACTCCACAGCTGGCCTTACCTGGAACCAGCAGTGATTACCTCCAGTGGGTCCCTCAGTCTTGTCTACTGTGGGACGCTCTCCCTCTCCCCATAGCTTTTGGGACTGTGGTCTCCTGGCTTCCCCTCAGTGCCTCCTTAGGCTCCTCTGTGGTCATTTTTCTTACCATGCCCTAACGCCATAACTGTCATAGGGAATGAGTGCTAACTTGGACTGTTCCTCCACAGGACCCTCCCCCCGCCAAGGCTGTCCATCCATGCACATAGCAGCAATAAACTACAGGCTGCATTCTCCCAAATTTCCAGTCATGCTAGAACAATTTCCTGCACTCCAGTCTCATTGAAGATCCATCTGCCCTCTGGACATCCCACTTAGATGTCAGTAGGTGGTTCTGCCCCAGCCAGAACCCTACAAGGCTTTCTTGCTTCTCCTTTCTCCTAACTTCCTCCTTCTAACAATCACCATGTCCTATTCATTTTACCTTCTAAATCCCCCTTGCAGGCAGCTTCTAATCTGCATTTCCTCCTTATCAGGAGACAGGGAACCACTGTGTCTCCCATTGACACCTCCCAGAGGCTCACTCAGTCATAGACTTGACTATGGGAATCCTAGGAGATTGCCAATGCAGGCACCACGTGCATGAACACACATGCCCCTCAGACGATGATAACTGACATTTACCATGGGCTTTCTGGCTGACAAGTGAGTGTGAAAGGCAATAGATACATCAGTCCTGTGAGGTGGGCACCATTATTATCCCTGTTTTCTATTTGAGAAAATAGGCACAGAGAGGTTAAGGAGTCAGCCTCGAGAGCTAGGGAGTACCTGTCTGACGCCATAATCTGGGCTGCATACCACTAGGTCACCGAGGACATGCAGGGACCAGGGTGTGGACTATGACCATGCATTGGTTTCAGCATCCCCGTGGGCACTGAGTGCAGGCATCAGACCACCCCTGTTTGCGACCACTAGCTGACTAAGGCCCAAGGGGTTCCTGGCACCAGATGAGGGGCTTTCCTTCCCGCCAAGTTGACTGTTTACTAATCAAGTTATCCTTTGCCTCTTCCAGATTCCAAATGCTGAAAGGGGTGGATGTGTGGGAGAAACAGAGATGCAAGTAGGAAGAGTTCTGCCCTGCATGGAAGGGAGGGACGTTCCCTGGTTGTTTGGAGGGCTATGAGAAAGCAAGTTCCTTCCCTAGGCAGCACACCAGGGCTGGAATCTGATCCCCTTGCTGACGTGGCTAAAAATAATGAGCCTCGTTAGCACATTCAAAACAGTGGCATAAATTACATAGGACAAGCTGAAGAGCATGCTGGCGGCTCTGCAAGTGGTCCCTTTCCTCCCATGCAACTCCATGGGAATTCTTAAACACGCTTTCTCCCAGAGGCGCGGGGCTGGCCCCTCTAGAGTGAGCAACATGTTCTTATTCTAATTATGCTGGTAATTAGAGCTCAGGTCTTTGAACTTCAACCAACCATGTTCTCCCCTCCAGGGAGTCACATGGAATGAGAATTGCGCCTGAAGCTTTCCTGCTGGCTTGAGACTGTTTGTTACTCTTGTGAAGGGTTCTCTAAAAACCAACCAAACTAGGCACTGATTTGTTTATTTGTTTGTTTGTTTTGTCCTGCCTCGTCATAACCTGCTGGTATCCAATCACTGTTTTGTGCTCCGTGTATATTGAAGCAAACGACAAAGAGCCTACCCCCCTCTTTCTCATTGAGTTGAGTTTGTGGCATACAAGAGTGGACACTTCTTTTTTCCACTAACGTTTGGGAGTAGAAGAATGAAAGCTTCAAAGAAACTGAGCACAGAGAGTACATTTGTCTTATTTTGTTTTAAGAGGTTTGCTTCTGTATGTGTCTTTGAATAAGGGTATGTCTCAGGTTTGGCAACAAATTCTTTCATATCAATGCTTTCAAAAAAAATTGAACCGAATACTCAGGCTGATATAAAAGTGACTTCTACAAAATGAATTATAGCCTTAACTAAATGCCAGAGTAAATCCTCTCAAACTTGCATATAGGACAAGCATGAAGTAGTCCATTTTGAGTACTGAGTCTAAATGAATATTGCAGGCAGTGAACAAACCAGAGAAAGACATGGTCACGGAAAGCCAATCTTCTACCATCACTGTCAACACATCTGCTGAGAACATCCTCCAAGTACAGCATTGCACGAGGCACTTTGGGTAATAGAAATGACAAAGGCATCCACCCACCATGGACCCACTATCCCATGTAGGCACGTGTGCATACACCTGTAACTTGAATATTAGGACACCCGAGTCAACTGCTGTAACTGGTGTATATCCTGGCTCAAGGAGTGACAAAAGAAGGGGTCTTGTCCACACCCAGGAAGATCTCTGGTGGCTGCATGTCTCTTTCTCCACCTGACTTCCTCCTTCCTGACTTCCTTTATATCCAAAGACACAAATAAGTTGAAAGTAAAAGGATGGAAAAAGATATACCATGAAAACAGTAACCAAAAAAGCACTGGAGTGATTATACTAATACCAAGCAAAATAAACTTTAAGATAAAATTGTTAGTAAACACAAAATGAGGCATTTTATATAATGATAAAATTGTCTCTCTATCAAGAAAATATAACACTTATAAATAATATGCACCCAAAACAGAGCTTAAAATATAGGAAGAAACAACTGATAGAAATGAAGAGACAAAAGTTAATTTAACAATTATAGTTTGAGATTTCAATACCTCACTTTCAATACTGAATAGGATAACTACAAAGATGATCAACAAAGGAATCAAGGTCCTGAACAATACTATAAACCAACTAGACTCAGCTAACATGTATAGAATATTTCACCCAACAACAGAATACAAATTCTTCTCAAGTGAATACGGAACATTCTCCACTATATAAAATATGTTAGGTCATAAATTTCAATAAATCTCAATAAAATTAAAATAATTCAAAAGGTAAAAAGTATGTTTTCTGATTACAATAGAATGAAATTAGAAATCAATAACAGAAGGAAATCTGGGGATTCACATATATGTGAAAATTGATCTACACACTCCTACATAATCAATCAAGGAAAAAATTACAATGGAAATTAGAAAATACTTTGAGATGACTGAAAACAAACAAACAAAAAGCATACTAAAACTTATGGGATGTTTTTGATGACCTGCCAAACCATTTTCCACAGTGACTGTGATATTTTCCATCCCCGCCAGCAAAGTGTTAGGGTTCCAGTTTCGCCACATCTTCGTGAACACTTGTTATTATCTGTCTTGATTATAAACACCTACAGGGTGTGAAGTGTGGATTTGATTTGCATTTCTCTGATGGCAGTGATGTTGAGTATGTTTTTATGTGCTTATTGGTTATTTGTATATATTCTTTGGAGAAAGTCTATTCCGATCATTTACTCACTCTTTAATTAAACAGTTGTCTTTTTGCTGTCGAGTTATAAGAGTAATTTGCACATTTGGTCACTATGTGCAAATGTTTAATTTGTGCACATATACACTTATCAGATATATAATTTGAAAATCTTCTCTCCCATTCTGTAGGTTATCTTTTCACTTTCTTGGTGTTGTCCTTTGAACCATAAAAGTTTGACAGTTAGAAACTGACAATCACTAGTGTGGGTGGCATGTAGAACCACTGGAACTCTCATAAATTGCTGATAGGAATGTAAGATGGTACAACCCCACTGGAAAGTGGTCTGGCAATTTCTCATTAAGTGAAACACACACTCTGGCTGGCAAGGTGCCACACCAAATAGCAATGAGTCTTGGTTTCAGTGTGGCGAGTTGGCCCTAGATACTCAGTTCCTGGCTACGAAGTAATATGGCAACCTTTCCAGGTATACCCCAATATCCTTGCTCCAGACCAGTCCATAGTTCCCTTTGTCTTTCTGCAGAAAAGGCAACATTTCTGGGAGTGAGGAGCTCAGCCCTGTGCCTCAAGTCCCTACCTTGCTCTGGAGATCCTCCTGCCCCTTCCCCGCACATGCATCAATTACAGAATGACTTGGCCCCAGCCCAGGGTGACAGGCCAAATCTTGAATCAAAAGAGTCTTGTTTAGCCTTTGTAATGTTAAAAAAAACAACAACAACTCTATTTTTATGAGTGTGAATTCACCACAAGCCCCATCACTCTCTACTGCCTTGCACTGGGCCTCCTCCATACACTGACTGTGTTTCAGTGTGAGAAGCCTTTGATTGTAGGAGACACAATTACTCTATGTTCTCCTCTAAAAGGAAAATGCTTCCAATCAGATTATAACACACCATAGATGGCGGAGTGTACCTGGTTTTCATACATATTCAGACGTAAAAAAAATGCACCTTAGAATGAATGAAATACAGTCTGTGTTGGCTGAGCCCTTGTCATCCTTTCAGTTTGTGATCCCAGTTGAGGCCTGTAGACATTTAGGCCAAGGCTCCAGGCAAAGGCCGACCACAACTTCCTAGACAGCATCAGCTGGCCAGGACAGTATCATCTGCATAGGTGGTAAAAAAACGAACATCTTTTAGGATGTAGAATCCATATCCGATTTGTGTGCATTTCAACACAAAAGAATATTGTGGAAGCATCAGTGTGTCCAGAATTTTAAATTGTTGGAATTCACCATCCAAAAGACCAGGGATTCTCAACAGCGCAGGAGCGTATGTGGGGGTGCATGCCAGAAGCAAGTGGGGCACTTTTGAAATGACATATTCCAGCCACTCCTGGCGACGCTAAAGTGCTTCCGCGATTGGACCCACTGCAGAGGAAGCTGCTGCTCCTCGGTTCAGTTCTGGTATCTTCCAAGAGATCAGACGTGACAGGCAAGCTGACTGAGCATCCCAACAGGGCTTTCATTGTTTAATTTTAAAATTAATGATCTTATTGCTAAATCAATGGCTTTTTGTTCAGTGATCTTCTCACCTGTCTGGCATGCGGCCTTCTGCCCGTTCTCTCCTTGGAGCTCACGCTTCCTTTAGATGCTGAGACTCAACTCCTCTGCTGGTTCTCACACTTCTCTGCTTTGACTCCCACAGCTCCATCACTGTCCCTTTCCCTCTCCATTCCAACAGTATTGAGGGCCAAAGAGATATGGCCCTAACACTTTCAATCATGTCTATGTTTGTGATTCCTACTTTCAAACCCTGATTCTCTTCTGTGCTTCAGACCCAGAGGAGCAGCTGCTCTCCAGACATGGATAAACTCTTCATGTCCAAACTGCAGTCACCATCTTTGCTCCAGATCTTGCTCTTCTTCTGTTCCTAGGAAATGTAATGACCGTAACCCTCACCCAATCAACCAAATTAGAACAATGAATTAGAACTTGAATTTTCTTTGTTTTTACATTTTTTTCTTTTTTTTTAAACTTAAGTATATAAGTATAGTTGGTATACAATCTTTTATTGGTTATATTAGTTTCAGGTGTACAATATAGTGATTCTACCTTTTTATACCTTACACACATTCAATTGATCAACTATCCTATAAATTTGAACTGATAAATAACTGTCTAATCCAGAGACGAGACCACGAACTCCTTAAAATTGTAGGTCCTCTAATTATATGCTATTATACTGAAGGCTTTGAAAGTGTGTGTGTGTCTGTGTGTGTGGTGTGTATGCATGTCCATGCCTGTGTGTGCATGTGTGTTTATGTGTGCACGTGCACATATTTTTCTGAAGAGGGGATTCAGTTAGTAGGGGTAGAGGACATTTTCAGGTAGTTTTTTTCTAGCTTTTCAGGTAGATTTTTTTTCTGGATTACCATGTATCAATTGAGTTGGGCTTGGTTACACTAAAGTCATTACCATTTATCACCAATTGTCATTTTCTCTGATTTTGCATATGCTTTTTCCCTTGAACTGGAAATCTTTTTTCAATGCTCATCCATCTTTGCTGGCAAAGTTGAGCTCTTTCCTCGAGGGAGTCTTGTCAGGTCTTCTCTGTGCCCCTCCCCCATGTCCACTTGCAGACATAATTGTCACCTTCTCTGGGCAGGAGCATCAGACACTGTCTGCCTGGAAAGGTTATAAAATGCAGAGAGAGGATGGAAATTGTGGCATTTAAAAGCCAAAAGTAAACCCATTGATTAGGCTGGAAAATAAATGCTCACTCCATGTAAAGTTGCCAAAAAAGAAAAAAAGCGAATTGAACCAAAAGAAAGCAGGCAGTAAGTGTGATGAAAACTGAGGTTTTAAAATGATAGTTCTGGGCACTGTCCAGTGATGCCTTCTTGAGGTTCTTAGAGAAGAGTTTGCCTTTGAGGGAGCTTCTAGCATGTCTTTGACCTTCTGCTTCTGATTTCATTTGGTCCCCAATGAGTGAGAGGGTGCATATGTTAGAAGCACATGGAAGATGAATCTGTTATGGAGTCTTAGGTCTATAGCCTTATCTGGCTCAGGAGAAGGATGGAATGAATTATTGCTGGCAATTCTTCCCCTTCCCCTTTGTCCTCATCTTCTGCATGTGACTTTGTCATTTTCCCCCCTAGAAATTGAGTGAACTTCCCTGATCTACACAGTGGGACTCCATCGTCGGTCTGCTTCTGCCAATGGATGTTAGCAGATGTAAAGGCAGAAGGCAGAGGGACTTGAAATGTGTATGAGTGATAAGGCTGGCCCTTTTGTTTCTCTGCCATTGCTCAAGAAGAGCATGCCCTGGGTAGCTTGAGAGACACGAGGACAGACATAGCCCCAATATGTGGCAATGAGTCCAGTCCAGCTGAACCCTTGAATCGACTAGGCTCCACTCAGCCTGCAGATGGGTCAGTGGAGGTTGGAGAGTCCAAATCATAAGGCAGGCAGCAGGCTGCAAACTCAGGCCAGAGTCAACACTTCAGTCTTGAGGCAAGATTCCTTCTTCTCTGGAAACCTCAGTCTTTGTTCTCACAGCTTCCAACTGATTGGACAAGGCACACCCACATTATCAAAGGTACTCTACTTAAAGTCAACTGATTGTAGATGTTAGCTGCATCTACAAAATGCCTTCACAGTAGCACTTAAATCCATGTTTGATGAAAAACTGGGTACTAGAGCCTAGCCAAGGTGACACATAAAACTAACTGTCTCGGTGAAAGTAAATGATTTTTGCTTTAAGTCACTGAGGTTTGGGGCACATTGTTACTCAGCATTATAAAACCAATAGCTAACTGATACAGAAGATAAAAACAAATTGGAACTGAAGGCTGTAGAATTATGTCATCACCACATGATACACTAGTATTGGAATTTGATATTTGGTCTGTGCATTTTGGGTACTTGATCTGTTCTCAGCACAAAAAGCCAGA